>NW_002475973.1:0-8559 GCF_000189635.1 Tetrahymena thermophila SB210
TTTTTCTGTGATATCTCTTCATAAAACCAAATTATAAATTTATATTTGATAATTAATTCATTATTATATTTATTTGTTCTTTTTATCCATTTATAATTAATTAATAAATTAATCAAATTTAATAAATTGCTATTCAATATTTTTGAAAAATAAATAAATGATATAATAGATTAAAAAATATAACTCATTACAAGAAGTAATTATTAATTTTTATATTAATATCCTTTAAATTTATTTTAATTTATAAAAAAAGTTTTTAAGGTCTTCACATTTACCTCATTAGATTCTACATATTGATCTCAAGTATATTTAATTAAAAGATATTATTTTTATTATTATTAATATTTTTTGTATATTTAATTTTCAATTTATTTAAATAAATAATTTTTATTATAGAAATTATCATTATTATTTAATGATTTTTATTAAAACAAAAATTTTTTAGCTATTATTTTAACTTAATTTTCATTTAAATTTTTAATTAATTATTTATTATTCATTTTGTATTATTTGATACTTTTTCTTCATTTTTTGCTATTAAAATTTACACTTAATAAAAGCAGTTTATTTGATTTACATTTTAATATTTTTAATTATAAAAGTTAATTTAAAATATTAAAGCTCTTTTAATTTATTTGATTTGTTTACCTTTTTCTTTTTATTATAATTTCTTATTTTTTGATTCTTTGTTAATTTTATTTATTATTAATTAATCTTATTATTTCATTTTTCCCTCCTAATTAACGAGCGAAATGCCGCCTTTTTAATTTATAAAAGGCGAAATGTAATATATCTTAATAACTTGATATAAAGCTAAATTAGCTTAAATTAGCTTTACTTTTGAGTTAATTGAAAGCTTTGAATTCAGAAAATGTCAAATTTGAAATTATATATACCACATATTCTTATAACATATCATTTTTTTTTAAAAATATAAATTTTGAAAACCTATGATAGAAAAAAAACACATAAAAAAATTTTTAATTTTAATTTTATAAAATATAAAAACTGGTATATTAAACTCGCTTTTTGTAAATTTGTATGGCAACTTACTCTATTTAATGATATATTTTTTCTTCAATATTTAAAAAGTTACAATTAAATTGGTGATGAAGGTGCATCAGGCTTAGGTTCAGCTTTGGCAAAATGCATTAATCTCTCAAATTTGACACTTGACCTTAGGTAAAAACAGTTTATTTGTTTTGGATTGTGATATTTTTAATTATAAAAACTAATTAAAAACAATAAAGCTCTTTTTTCTTTTACTTTTTATCGTGCTTGCAGTTTTGTTTTTTCTTTGTTAATTAAGCTCATCATTTATTTTATTCATTTGCTTTTATTATTAATTAATTTTATTATTTCATATTTTTTCTTCATTTTTTCCTTCTAATTAACTATTTAATGATATATTTTTTCTTCAATATTTAAAAAGGTCTAATTTAATTGGTGCAATGGGTGCATCAGGCTTAGATTCAGCTTTAGCAAAATGCATTAATCTCTCAAATTTGACACTTTACCTTTAGTAAAAACAGTTTATTTGTTTTGGATTGTGATATTTTTAATTATAAAAACTAATTAAAAACAATAAAGCTCTTTTTTCTTTTACTTTTTATCGTGCTTGCTGTTTTGTTTTTTCTTTGTTAATTAAGCTCATCATTTATTTTATTCATTTGCTTTTATTATTAATTAATTTTATTATTTCATATTTTTTCTTCATTTTTCCCTTCTAATTAACTATTTAATGATATATTTTTTCTTCAATATTTAAAAAGTTACAATTAAATTGGTGCAATGGGTGCATCAGGCTTAGGTTCAGCTTTAGCAAAATGCATTAATCTCTCAAATTTGACACTTGACCTTAGGTAAAAACAGTTTATTTGTTTTGGATTTTATAAAAACTAATTAAAAACAATAAAGCTCTTTTTTCTTTTACTTTTTATCGTGCTTGCTGTTTTGTTTTTTCTTTGTTAATTAAGCTCATCATTTATTTTATTCATTTGCTTTTATTATTAATTAATTTTATTATTTCATATTTTTTCTTCATTTTTTCCTTCTAATTAACTATTTAATGATATATTTTTTCTTCAATATTTAAAAAGGTCTAATTAAATTGGTGATGAAGGTGCATCAGGCTTAGGTTCAGCTTTGGCAAAATGCATTAATCTCTCAAATTTGACACTTGACCTTTAGTAAAAATACTTTATTTGTTTTGGATTGTGATATTTTTAATTATAAAAACTAATTAAAAACAATAAAGCTCTTTTTTCTTTTACTTTTTATCGTGCTTGCTGTTTTGTTTTTTCTTTGTTAATTAAGCTCATCATTTATTTTATTCATTTGCTTTTATTATTAATTAATTTTATTATTTCATATTTTTTCTTCATTTTTCCCTTCTAATTAACTATTTAATGATATATTTTTTCTTCAATATTTAAAAAGGTTTAATTAAATTGGTGAGGAATGGGTGCATCAGGCTTAGGTTCAGCTTTAGCAAAATGCATTAATCTCTCAAATTTGACACTTAACCTTAGGTAAAAACAGTTTATTTATTTTGGATTGTGATATTTTTAATTATAAAAACTAATTAAAAACAATAAAGCTCTTTTTTCTTTTTCTTTTTATCGTGCTTGCTGTTTTGTTTTTTCTTTGTTAATTAAGCTCATCACTTATTTTAAATTTTTGTTTTTATTATTAATTAATTTTATTATTTCATATTTTTTCTTCATTTTTTCCTTCTAATTAACTATTTAATGATATATTTTTTCTTCAATATTAAAAAAGTTACAATTAAATTGGTGAGGAAGGTGCATCAGGCTTAGGTTCAGCTTTAGAAAAATGCATTAATCTCTCAAATTTGACACTTAACCTTGAGTAAAAACAGTTTATTTGTTTTGAATTGTGATATTTTAAACTATAAAAATGAATATAAAAAAAATTTCTTTGAATTTATTTGATAGCTTTTATTTGATTTATTTTTTTATCTTTTTTATTGCACTAATATTATTTTATTTATAAATTTAAAGAATAATTTAATTTAAAAGTTTATTCTATTTTTATATTTATTTAAAATTTACACAGATTTATTTTAAAATTTTTAGCTCAATGAAAATTTCATAAAAATTCAAAGTAAAAGGCAAGTGTCTTAAATCATAAAGATTAGTTGTCTTTAATTTAAATTTCTAATGATAAACAGCTGGTGAAAAAAGGATGAATCAATATAAAATGTTTGAATAATATTATACATTTTATTATTTAATATTTTTAAAAAGTGTTTTTAACCTAAAATATAAATAGATTTATAGTTTTTATTATTGATTTTAAATTTATAAATATCATTCATATTTTTGTAAGTAAATAAATTATTTATTAAAAATAAAAAAATTTAAAAATTAAATTTACTTAAATAAATTAAATTCTCTTAAGCAAACCCTCCGAATTCTCCAAAAACGATAAAATAATTTGGAACTTTTAGTTTAATATATCTTATTAAATTAAAAAAATACCAAGCTTTTATATGCCAGTTATAATATTATCTTAAATATTATCCATGAATCATATTTCTATCCTTTTTTTATTTATCATAATTAATTAGATACCATGATTTAAATAAAACCTTAGGGAGAAATCAAATTTTACTTTTTAATTTAATTTTTGTGATTTAAATTATTTATTTTGAAATAAAAATAAATTAAATTATTTATTAATTATAATTATATTATAATACATATATATATATATTAAATTTTTTAATAAATTAATAAAAAAATATATTTCATAAAAAGTGGAATACAAACCATGAAATTTTTGTATGGCATCTTGCTATATTAGAAATATTATAAATATTCCCAAAATTACAAAACTAAAACAGAAAAATCTACTTATAAACGTTATTCTTATAAAATTTAAGAACATTAACAACTAGAATTTTTTCGAATAGGACTAAATAAATAACTGACCATCTCTAATTCTTACTATATATATTTTTAAGCGTTTGTTTTAAATACAAATATTAAGTTTAAATAGTGAATGTTAAATTAATTTTTCTGTGATATCTCTTCATAAAACCAAATTATAAATTTATATTTGATAATTAATTAATTATTATATTTATTTGTTCTTTTTATCCATTTATAATTAATTAATAAATTAATCAAATTTAATAAATTGCTATTCAATATTTTTGAAAAATAAATAAATGATATAATAGATTAAAGAATATTATAGATTAGAAGAAGTAATTATTAATTTTTATATTAATATCCTTTAAATTTATTTTAATTTATAAAAAAAGTTTTTAAGGTCTTCAAATTTACCTCATTAGATTCTACATATTGATCTCAAGTATATTTAATTAAAAGATATTATTTTTTTTATTATTAAAATTTTTTGTATATTTAATTTTCAATTTATTTAAATAAATAATTTTTATTATAGAAATTATCATCGTTATATAATGATTTTTATTAAAAGAATATTTTTTTGCTATTTTAACTTAATTTTCATTTCATTTCAATTTTTAATTAATTATTTAATATTCATTTTTTATTATTTGATACTTTTTCTTCATTTTTTGCTATTAAAATTTACTCTTAATAAAAGCAATTTATTTGATTTGCATTGTAATATTTTTAATTATAAAAGTTAATTTAAAACATTAAAGCTCTTTTAATTTATTTGGTTTGTTTTCCTTTTTCTTTTTATTATAATTTCTTATTTTTTGATTCTTTGTTAATTTTATTTATTATTAATTAATCTTATTATTTCATTTTTTTTTTCATTTTTCCCTCCTAATTAACTAGAGTGAAATGCCAACTTTTTAATTTGTAAAAGGCGAAATGTCATATATCTTAATAATTTAATATAAAGCTAAATTATCTTAAAATAGCTTTTTACAGAAATCTTTAAATTCAGAAAATGTCAAATTTGAAATTATATATACCACATATTCTTATAACATATCATTTTTTTGAAAAATATAAATTTTTAAAACCTAGGATGGAAAAAAACAAATAAAAATATTTTAAATTTTAATTTTATAAGATATAAGAACTGGTATAACTCGCTTTTTGTAAATTTGTATGGCAAATTACTCTATTAAATAATATATTTTTTCTTCAATATTTAAAAAGTGAAGATTAAATTAATGATGAAGATGCATCAGACTTAGGTTCTGGTTTAGCAAATTGCATTAATCTCTCAAATTTGACACTTAATCTTTAGTAAAAACAGTTTATTTGTTTTGGATTGTGATATTTTTAATTATAAAAACTAATTAAAAACAATAAAGCTCTTTTTTCTTTTTCTTTTTATCCTGCTTGTTTTTTTTTTGTACATTGTTTTTTAATTAGTCTCATCATTTATTTTAAACAATTGCTTTTATTACTAATTAATCTTAATTTTTCATATTTTTTCTTCATTTTTTCCTTCTAATTAACTATTTAATCATATATTTTTCTTCAATATTTAAAAAGGATTAATTATATTGGTGCTATGGGTGCATCAGGTTTAGGTTCTGGTTTAGCAAAATGCATTAATCTCTCAAATTTGACACTTAACCTTCAGTAAAAACAGTTTATTTGTTTTGGATTGTGATATTTTTAATTATAAAAACTAATTAAAAACAATAAAGCTCTTTTTTCTTTTCTTTTTATCGTGATTGCTATTTTGTTTTTTCTTTGTTAATTAAGCTCATCATTTATTTTAAATTTTTGTTTTTATTATTAATTAATTTTATTATTTCATATTTTTTCTTCATTTTTTCCTTCTAATTAACTATTTAATGATATATTTTTTCTTCAATATTTAAAAAGTAACAATAAAATTGGTGATGAAGGTGCATCATGCTTAGGTTCTGGTTTAGTAAAATGCATTAATCTCTCAAATTTGACACTTAACCTTTGGTAAAAACAGTTTATTTGTATATTTTTAATTATAAAAACTAATTAAAAACAATAAAGCTCTTTTTTCTTTTTATTTTTATCGTGATTGCTGTTTTGTTTTTTCTTTGTTAATTAAGTTCATTATTTATTTTAAACTTTTGTTTTTATTATTAACTAATTTTATTATTTCATATTTTTTCTTCATTTTTTCCTTCTAATTAACTATTTAATGATATATTTTTTCTTCAATATTTAAAAAGTAAAAATTAAATTGGTGATGAAGGTGTATCAGGCTTAGGTTCAGCTTTAGCAAAATGCATTAATCTCTCAAATTTGACACTTTACCTTAAGTAAAAACAGTTTATTTGTTTTGGATTGTGATATTTTTAATTATAAAAACTAATTAAAAACAATAAAGCTCTTTTTTCTTTTATTTTTATCGTGATTGCTGTTTTGTTTTTTCTTTGTTAATTAGGCTCATCATTTATTTTATACATTTGCTTTTATTATTAATTAATTTTATTATTTCATATTTTTTCTTCATTTTTTCCTTCTAATTAACTATTTAATCATATATTTTTTCTTCAATATTTAAAAAGTAACAATGAAATTGGTGATGAAGGTGCATCAGGCTTATATTCAGCTTTAGCAAAATGCATTGATCTCTCAAATTTGACACTTAACCTTTTGTAAAAACAGTTTATTTGTTTTGGATAGTGATATTTTTAATTATAAAAACTAATTAAAAACAATAAAGCTCTTTTTTCTTTTTATTTTTATCGTGCTTGCTGTTTTGTTTTTTCTTTGTTAACTAAGCTCATTATTTATTTTAAACTTTTGTTTTTATTATTAACTAATTTTATTATTTCATATTTTTTCTTCATTTTTTCCTTCTAATTAACTATTTAATCATATATTTTTTCTTCAATATTTAAAAAGGTGTAATTAAATTGGTGATAAAGGCGCATCAGGCTTAGGTTCAGCTTTAGCAAAATGCATTGATCTCTCAAATTTGACACTTGACCTTCTGTAAAAACTGTTTATTTGTTTTGGAATGTGATATTTTTAATTATAAAAATTAATTAAAAACAATAAAGCTCTTTTTTCTTTTTCTTTTTATTGTGCTTGCTGTTTTGTTTTTTCTTTGTTAATTAAGCTCATCATTTATTTTAAATTTTTGTTTTTATTATTAATTAATTTTATTATTTCATAATATTCTTCATTTTTTCCTTCTAATTAACTATTTAATGATATATTTTTTCTTCAAAATTTAAAAAGTAGCAATTAGATTGGTGATGAAGGTGCATCAGGCTTAGGTTCAGCTTTAGCAAAATGCATAAATCTCTCAAATTTGAAACTTAATCTTTGGTAAAAACAGTTTATTTATTTTGGATAGTGATATTTTTAATTTTAAAAACTAATTAAAAACAATAAAGCTCTTTTTTCTTTTCTTTTTATCGTGCTTGCTGTTTTGTTTTTTCTTTGTTAATTAAGTTCATCATTTATTTTATACATTTGCTTTTATTATTAATTAATTTTATTATTTCATATTTTTTCTTCATTTTTTCCTTCTAATTAACTATTTAATCATATATTTTTTCTTCAATATTTAAAAAGTTGCAATTAAATTGGTGATGAAGGTGCATCAGGCTTAGGTTCAGCTTTAGCAAAATGCATTAATCTCTCAAATTTGGAACTTAGCCTTGGGTAAAAATAGTTTATTTGTTTGGGATTGTGATATTTTTAATTATAAAAACTAATTAAAAACAATAAAGCTCTTTTTTCTTTTTCTTTTTATCGTGCTTGCTGTTTTGTTTTTTCTTTGTTAATTAAGTTCATCATTTATTTTAAACTTTTGTTTTTATTATTAATTAATTTTATTATTTCATATTTTTTCTTCATTTTTTCCTTCTAATTAACTATTTAATGATATATTTTTTCTTCAATATTTAAAAAGTAACAATAAAATTGGTGATGAAGGTGCATCAGGCTTAGGTTCAGCTTTAGCAAAATGTATTAATCTCTCAAATTTGACACTTGACCTTCAGTAAAAACAGTTTATTTGTTTTGGATTGTGATATTTTTAATTATAAAAACTAATTAAAAACAATAAAGCTCTTTTTTCTTTTACTTTTTATCGTGCTTACTGTTTTGTTTTTTCTTTGTTAATTAATCTCATCATTTATTTTAAATTTTTGTTTTTATTATTAATTAATTTTATTATTTCATATTTTTCTTCATTTTTTCCTTCTAATTAACTATTTAATCATATATTTTTTCTTCAATATTTAAAAAGTGGAAATTAAATTGGTGATGAAGGTGCATCAGGCTTAGATTCAGCTTTAGCAAAATGCATTAATCTCTCAAATTTGGAACTTAGCCTTGGGTAAAAATAGTTTATTTGTTTTTAATTGTGATATTTTAAACTATAAAAATGAATATAAAAAAAAATTTCTTTGAATTTATTTGATAGCTTTTATTTGACTTATTTTTTATCTTTTTTATTGCACTAATATTATTTTATTTATTAATTTAAAGAATAATTTATAATTTAAAAGTTTATTCTATTTTGATATTTATTTAAAATTTACACAGATTTATTTTAAAATTTTTAGCTCCAATGGAATTTTCATAAAAATTCAAAGTAAAAGGCAAGTGTCTTAAATCATAAAGATTAGTG
>NW_002475972.1:0-17586 GCF_000189635.1 Tetrahymena thermophila SB210
TTTTCTTTTTGCTATACAATTAATTAATTATTTACATCCTAATTAATATTTAATTCAATTTTTTGTTGCTAGATTTTTCTTTTTCTTCATATTTTACCCATTTTTCCTATTTGAATTATAAATTTATCTTTGAATAATCTTTAAATGAACTTTAAAATATATATATATTACTCTCTATTTTAATTATCAAATTTAATTTTAAATTTCTGAATGAATGCTCAATTTCATTACCGCCTTTTTATAATGTTTAGATTATTTTTATTTCTTCAAAATTTATTTAAAATTATTTATTAATTTACAACCAATCTTCACTTTTTTAAAATAATTTATTTTGATTCTTTCAATACAAATTCTTCTCAAAATAAATATACTGTCTATTTTAATTATTTATTTAATGCAATTAATCTTATTTATTTTAACTAGTATCTAATATTTACTTGCTTTTTTAAATTAAAAATAATTATTTTATGATTATTTTTAATCAAAGAAAGATAATATTTACATGCTATTTAAAACGATTATTGATTGATCTATTTATTCGGTATTTTAAAATCAAAATAATATTTACTATCTATTTTTAAATATTAATCATACAATAATTAAAAAAATTATAAATAAATTCATACCCACTAATTCATATAATAAACTCATTTATTAACAAATCACAAATATTATATTACATCCTATTCAAAATTTAAAAATAACTAACTCATCAACAATTATTTATTTGACTAAAATTATTACTTCCTCTTTTTAATACTATATAATTTAAATCAGCATTTTCTAAAAAATAAAAGAATCAAATAATATAGATTACTCCCTAATTGATTATTTAGAAAATATTTATAAGTGACTCTTTAAAATATTTATTACTATCTATTTTCCAATAATAAATATAACTTATTCGCCTCTTCCAAATATATATTTTACACTCTATTTTTAATATAAAAGTTAATTCTTCATTTATTTTTTTTCTCATTAAAAATGAATTTAAATATTAATTAATTAATTACTCGCTATTTTGAATATGAAATATATTTCAGCATTTATTTTCTCATCAAAAATCTTTCTAAAATATTAGATAATTACATGCTATTTTGAATATGGAAGTTAGTTAACTCAGCATTTATTTATTTTTTCATCAAAAATAATTCTAAAATATTAATTACTAGCTATTTTGAATATTAAAGTTAATTAATTAATTAATTCAGCATTTATTTTCTGGTTAAAAATAATATTATATACAAGAAAGAAATAGCATAATATTAAAATATCTTAAATTTGAGTAAATAAATAATACTAAGAAATCTTAATATTTAATTGAAATTACTTTTATTTTTTAAATATTTTTTTGTTGTGTGTGATAGTAATTTTATCTTTAAACATTTTTCTTTAAGTTAGAAGATAATAAAATTATAAGTAGATAAAAAAATGATTTCATTATAATTATTAATTTATTAAAATTCATTTATCGAAAATTTTTAAATAAAATAAAATTCTAGATTCTATTTTGAATATTTATTTTTTATCAGAATCTAAATAAAATCTTTGAATTTTTATATTTACTTTTTTCAAGAATCAAATGGATGAATATCTATCTATATTTTTTTTTACAATATTTACAATTTTTTTAAATTAATTTTTTTATCTAAAATATTTAAAATAAATATTAGATTATAAAAACTTAAAATAAAGAATATTCATTCATTCTACAATATCAAATACAACTATCACTCAATAAAAGATATCTTAAGATTATGTAAATATCTTGTATATAATCGAAAAACAATTCTAAAAAATTAATTACATCCTATTTTGAATATGAAAGTTAATTTATTCAGCATTCATTTTCTCACAAAAAATCATTCTAAAATATTAATTAATTACTCGCTATTTTGAAAATGAAAGTTAATTCAGCATTTTGTGATAAAAACTTTACATGCTATTTTGAATATATAAGTAAATATAGTATTTTTAAGGAAAGGACGAGTGATTACAATCTATATTAGAGAAAGAAAGGAATTAAGTAAAAGCAATAGATAAAAATCTAACCCTCTAAAAGAATATGATTATGAATATTTGATCATGATTTTCAAAGTTATTTATTTATTTATTTACTTTCTTTTAAATAAAAAAATTTTGGATATGTTAAAATTGACTGAATAAAATTACATCTTTCTTTGTGCTCTAAATACAATAGGTTAAGATAATTTTAAAAAAGTGAAGAATAATTAATTAATTAATTAATTAATTAATTATAAATATACTTGCTATTGAAATATGAGATTAAATTAATAATCTAGTAAGTAATCGAAGGAATTAATTTACTTTCTAGGAGTTTTTAAATGGAAGATAGATTAATTTTTAAGGTTTTTCAAATAAATTTAAATAAATTATTAGCAGTCAGTTTGTTTTTTTAGTTAATTATTTTTGCTTAGTTAATTCATCATTTTCAAAAGAAATTAATTACATGCTATTTTTTATAATATTAAAATTAATTAATTTATCTTAATAAACAAACTGATGAAAAGCGTATATTTTCTTTTTCATAATAATTTTATTGGTTTCTATTAAAAACTTATTTTTTGAATTTAAAATTAGTTTTTTTCTTTTAGCAATTCATCTTTCTTTTCCTATTTTTTAATTTCTTAAAAATAAAAATGTTACTTGTTATTCGTTTTCATTGTTGGCATCATCATAATCTAATTTTCATTCATAAACTAATTCTAAAATTAATTCAATTGGCTTAATAAATCTTTAATTGTTTTTTCTTATTCATTAATTCTTTATTATAGTTAGAGATTTATTTTCAAAAATTCTTATATTTTTGCCTCCTTTTTATAATTTATTTTGAATGAATAAATTGATGACATTTTGAATAAAATATTTCAATTAACATATTATCTTTTTTGATGGTCTTCTTTTAACTCTTACTATAACGTCTGCTAGTTTTTACTTTAAAAAATTTAACAAAAGAGGTAGATTAGATAGAATAAACTAACTAACAAACAAACAAATATTTTTATACTCGAATAAGAAATATAGATTTATTTAGTAGAACTCTTAATAAATAAATATTATTTAATAAAATTAAAAAAACTTAAAAGAAATAAAAAAAAAGAGGTATCTATCTATCGAAATAAATAGGTTTCGAACCTGAACAAACAAAAAAATAAGTAAAAAATGTTTAATAAAAGATTTAATTTGTTTTTTGATGAAGAAATATAAATATTTTTTTTCTCAAACATTTAATCTTGAATTATTTTTTTTTTACATATAAAATGAATGAAAAAAATGATTAACTCTAAAAATTAAATGTTTGATTAAAAAATTGGATTTTTTCATTAAAAAACTAAATTTTGATTAAACATTTTTTATTAATTTTTTTTGTTTTTATAGGTTAGAAACCTATTTATCTCGATAGATACCTCTTTTTTATTTCTTTTAAGTTTTCTTTAAATTTAAAAAATAATATTTGTTATTCTACAAATAAATTTATATTTCCTACTAGAGAAATAATTATTTGATAATAGCAATATATATACATGATAGGGTAAAACTTATTTGACAAATCTTTAACAAACTCAATTTCATTTTTGAGTGAACTTGCAAACTGCTGAGTGTTTCCATCTATCGTCTCAATAAGCATGTCATCTAACTAAAATTCAATAGAAATAATTCCTTTTAAAATAATTAAAGCCTCCTTAATAGTCATTCTATTTTTTGGAACAAAATTAGTTAATCCATCAATAATATATTTAAGTTATTTGTGATAAACAAAATTTTTAAATTCAGCATCATAATTTAATGGTTTGTGCTTATTTGATATTAAATTAAAATCTATTCCCTAGACAAGTGTATATATTAGATATCCTTTTTAATAATTTATTTTTGTTAAATAAAAACAAATAATATATTTATTTTTCATTTTATTGAATACCTAAAGAAAATGCTTCACTCTATTTAAATTAATTAATAAATCATATTAATTAAGAAATAATTTAAATAAAATATTTACTCTCTAGCTTGGCTCTTGTCTCACACTAACACCTAATTTTAAATATTCATCATGATAAACCTTACCTATGAATGGTTCAGCTGGGTCTAAGCTCTCTGGTGCTTGATACAAGATGTTTCCCATCTTTAATTTTTTGAATTGAATTATTTGAATGTCTCTTTAATATGATAAAAATATGAGTGCATACATATTGATTGATAGAATAGCCAGATATGTTTATTTGGTTATCTGCTGTACCAAAATCACCTATTTAATATACTTTTATAGAAAATCAATCAAGATTTTCTAAAAATTTACAAAGAACTGCATTTCCATGATAGTCAATTAAGATATTATCCGCTTTCAGATCATTTAAAAGGCAACTCTTAGAGTGAATGTAGTAGAGACCTTGAGCAATATCACTAGCGTATTTGATTGCTGATATTTCATTCAGTCTTTTGTTTTTGTTCCTTTCTATAATTTAGGTGAGAGTTCCTTTTTATTTATTTATTGATAGCATTTAAGTTCACATTAAAAACTTGAAGTTAAGGGGTTTGATTAATTGATTAGTTAATTAATTAATTTATTATTATTTTTACCTTAACACTCAGTTAGAACTAAGTAACTAAATTGTTATCCCTCAAATTAATCTAAAAGACTGATTACGTAAGGAGAGTCTCTACATGTTTTGAGTATTTCTATTTCTCGTTTCACTTGAATGTAAATATCTTAGTCAAAATTTCCGTGAGGATCTCTAACTTAAACACCTTTGATGGCATACCTCATGTTGGTTTTCGAATCTTTTGCTAACAAAACTAATCCTGATGATCCCTGTCCTAAATACCTAAAATCAGAGTAGCCTTTTTTAGTTAATTCGCTTTTCATAATCTAATAGATTGAAGCTTAATAAGGCTTTAACTTAGGTTCTTATATATCAGAAACTTTTGTTAAAATTAAGATAAAATTTGATTAGAACCAACACAGGTGGAGTAAATTATTAAATACATGATTTGGTTTTATTTTTAAAGATTAAATGTTTAAATTTTAATAAAATGTGAATGCAAGTTTAAATTAATATTTCAATATTTATATTTAATTATCAATCTATTCATAAAAAATTAATATTAATTTAAATATTTTTTACAGACTAACTCAGGCTTATCGAGCATTTCTAGACCCTTCATTTTGTACATTTCTTTGATTTTTTTCCTGTTTTGAAGATGCTATGCAAGCTTATATTTAGCTTCTTCGTATCCTACAAGATTTTAGCTGATTGTATTCATTTTTTAATATCTCACTATTTTTTTCTAACAATTTAATTTGAATTAATTTAATATATTCCAATAAACAATATTTCTTAAGTTTTTAAATGCTTATTTTTTGTAAAAATCTGATGTAAATTAATTAATTAATTTATTTATTTAAAAAGAATATTTGACTCAAATCATATTATTCTTAGATAAAAATTAAAATAATACGCATTAAAAATTTCATCATTTTATAAATAAGATTTAAATATCCAACTTTTCATCATCTTAATCACAAAGTTATGCAAAATGACATAATTAATTATATTAGCAGACTAATGCGTGTAAAATAAATAAAGTAAGAAAGAAAGAAAGAAAGAAAGAGAAATAGCTTTAGTAATACATAAAAGTAAAGAAGCTTAGAACTTGAATTGTTAGTCATTATTAAAATATTTGACTATAAAATCAGTTTCTATTTTAAACTAAATAATATTTATCATTCATTAAAATTTATTAATGTCTTCATAAAATATGAATAAATGGCACCATTATTTTAAAGTTGCAAAAATAAAATATAATTTATAATATAGATAATTAAATTAATGGATGCAAAACTTTTCACAAATTTTAATGTAAAAAACAATAAATTGTAAGACTATAAATAGATATTGGTATTCTCGCGCCTAGTTTTTAAACTAGAGCTAATTAAAAAACTCTTTTCTTTCTTAAATAAAATTTAAAAATGCTCAAGCATTATCTTATTTTTAAATATTAAGAGCCAATCAACAAAGGAAAAAATGTAATTGCTTAAATAGATACAATAAGTTACTTATATTAGATAAAATACCTCACCATTTTTTTTAAAAAACCCACCCAAAAGTAGTTAAATAATGAATAGAGCAAAAAGCCAACTTTTGTTATTCCTTTGAAATTTCATTAAAAAATGCATTTTTGAATAAAAGATTAGTGGATAATAAAATTATCTCTTGATATGAATAGCCAATAACTTGAAAAATATGTAACAAAAGCTAAAAAAGTAAATTATTTTCTACCTTAAACCTACTCTAAAGTTAGAAGTAGCTATTAATAAGCTGTATCTTTTACTTAAATAAATATCCATAAAACTCACAAAACAAATTTATGTCTTTTTTTGAATATGGTAAATAAATTATAAAAAAAGCTATCTTTCACTTGAATTATTTAATTAGAAGAGCTTTAATATAATTATATGTACAATAAGCTATTTTACTTAAATTTAGTTAGTTTTGAAACCTTCTTTCCTCTAAATATATTTTCTTTTTATTACAAGATATGGACTTCAATCTATATCAAAATAATATAAAAATATATAAATATATACATATAGAAAAATGGCATACAAAAATTTCGTGGCCTGTATACCACTTATTATGAAATAGATTTT
This sequence comes from Tetrahymena thermophila SB210, assembly GCF_000189635.1. NCBI lineage: Eukaryota > Ciliophora > Oligohymenophorea > Hymenostomatida > Tetrahymenidae > Tetrahymena > Tetrahymena thermophila. The sequence goes on from NW_002475972.1 coordinate 6,668, forward strand.
TTAGTTTTTTATTAAAAAATGTATTTAATTTTGATATTTCATAATAGAATTATAATTAATTAATAATTTAATTGATTTTAATTTCAAAAATAAATAATTTTTTTACATCAACATTTTTTTAAATTAGCTAAATTTTTTGGAGTAAGTGGGGTAGCCAAAATACAGGAAGAATTTGGGGGCAATTCTGCAGTAATTAAGAATTAATTTATAAATTTTTCCTAAGAAAAATTTTTATGATTTTGACGAAAATACTCATCTGTTTTTAGACAGACCCTCTTTATTAAACATAATTTATCAATCAATTAAAAGAAAAATTAACATTTTTATCAACCTAAATTTAAGAAAATTAAATAGAAATTTGTTTATTTAAAATAAATTCAGCATTAAAAATTTTTTATTAAAGTAGAAAATTAATTGAAATAAATTAATATGAAAACAAATATATAAATAAGTATATTTCATTTATTCATTATTAATTAATTAATAACATTTCAATACTATTTTTATTATTGACTTCTCTCTATTGATTTATATTATCTGTTTCCGCTTAATTATCTTGATTATGAAGCTTTAAAACAATAACATTTGAAGTGTATTAAAATATACTGTTTATTGTTAAAATTAATGGAAAGTAAATAAAAACTATTATAAAATTAAAACTTTTTTTTGGATAGTAAAGCGGGTATTCAAAAGTTATAAATGCTAACTCCTATAATTATCTCTAATTTAATCTGCTTTAAGCATTTTATTGAGCCTGTCCCTTTTTTTGATTATAATAATGTACCCAGCAAGTTCTTGGAGTTACCAAATCTTTGAAATTACTATTTTCATCTGAACACAGCCAGGTAGGTAATTTTACTTAGCTAAAAGTAAACTATTATTTGCAGTTTGAATCTATATCTAAAAAAATAAATCAATAAATCAATAAAAATTTTATAAACTCAAAAGAAACTCATTTAATATTATTTATTTTCAAATGCATTCAAAATCAATTAGAATTTGAGCTTAATTAAATTTAAGATAAATTGTTGATATTAAGCAATATGAAATATTTTAAATTAATTATTATAAATAAATAAATAAATAAATAAATAAATAAATAATAAATACCTTTTCCATAATAAGGATAGGGATGATATCTATTACCATAAACAGGATCATAAGAGTGTACTCTGTTAGAAGGTCTATTTTTAAAGTATTCTTCTATTGAAGAATAATGACTACTACAACCTCTATATCCGCCACCAAAATGACTTCCGCCCCCATGGACACCACCACCACCCCCATGGCCACCACTACCACCCCCATGGCCACCACTTCCACCTCCTCTTAATAGTCTGAATCTATGATAGATATCAGTGACATTAGTATTGTTAAATGGGTTTCCTTTAGGATAATCTACAACTCCAGGGCCACATCTATCCAAAAAAATAAATAGAATTTTCTTTAAAAAATGCATTAAATTAATTACTCAAATGTCTCGTTCATTTTTAAGGTTTTGTATGGAGGAATAGGATTTAGTGAGTATGCTTAGTATTAATTTGTAAGACATCCCGATCCTAGGTATGAAACTCCATTTTATTCAAAATTTATGTAAGTAAGGGAATAAGCTTCATTACCATCTAAACTTGTCTTTGTAATTCCAGAAACTACGCAGTTTTCTACCTATTTAAACTCTAAGCTTTTAAACTCAGAAGAAGGGAGTAGTATAATAAAATAATAATACACAAAAGTTGGTAAGCAAGATATTAAAATAAGATAGTTGCAGGCATTAAATACAAAAGTTAGGTCTCTTTTAGGGTACCAAATTAAAATAAACTAGAGGAGCATGTAAAAAAATAGTACAGGTATCCAATTGCATATTTGCCAAGCAATATCAGTTCCAGATATAACAAAGTAAGTTATAAGTATAAAAGCAATTGAAGCTTATATCTAGGTCCAAATAAAGTGCTTAACATATGTCTAACTAAAGAAATTAGTCATATTTGAAGATAAATTATTATTATTATTATTATTGGATTTTATCGATCGGTCTATTGATGTGTCTGACTAAATATCTACTTAGATAAATATTCAATTTACCTAATTTTTAATTCACAAATTAAAATTAATTAGGTTTATTGTGTTATTAATTAATTTTATTTATATTATTAATTAATAGATCCGCATAAAAAGATCTATCTAGATGATTAGGTATTTATATTTTAATTAATTTGCCAAAAATTAATCATTTTGATGAATCTTTTTTATTATCTGTGTTATTTAATCTCCTTCTATTTCACATTTAAGTTATAGATTATTCATTTGAATTATCTTTTTTATTATTTGTCTTATTAGATCTCCTTCTATTTTATATTTAAATCATATAGAAATAAAAATACCTTTTAAAATCCAAATTTCAATAAATACTTATATTTTAATATCTTTCTTTTATTACTGCTTTTTTAAAATAAATTTTGAATAATTTTTTCAATAGGAAAATTAAATAATTAAATATGTTTAATAATCATGATTTACTATCTATTCTAAAATTTTTATTATAAGAAGAGTGTTTGCAGATCATAATCTTTTAAAAAAATTATGAGGCCTCCTCCTAATACCCCAATACCTTTTTTTGCGCGTCTATATATATATATAAAACAAAAAACTATTATAAACATATTTATAGCTTTTCCATTAATTAAATTATTGCATCTTAGCTTTCTTAAGAATTTAATTCATGGAAGTGCTATATTATTTCTTATAAAATAAAATAATAAATTTTCTCATATTAATTTATTTATTTATTTAAATAATAAGATATTAAAAATAATGTTATAAATTTAAAGTATCTCAAATTTGTAATAAATTTTATTAACTAAAAAGTTTATAGCTGAGTTTAAAATATTTTAGTATGAAAGATAAATTTGAAATTAAAAATGTAGGAAAACAAAAAAATAAATAAAAAAATTTATGAGGATTATATTAAATGAATGAATATTGAAGAATGAATTAAAATTAATGATCTCAAAGTAAAAGGTTAAAATAATCAATGATTGGTCTAATTAATTAATATTGAGGGAACTAAAAAAATAAAAGAAAAAGTAAATTGATTAAAGTCATAAAATTTAGGTATTAGTTAAGATTAAAGAAATTAATCAATAAGTTAAAAAGAATAGATAAAAAATATATTCTGATAAAAAAAAGAAATTTTAAAAGACAAAGTAAATTAAATTTTTTAGAATAAATAAAAATGATCTAAATTTATTTTTAAATATAATTATTTTTAAATAATTTTATTTTAAATTAAAAGAAAGTCCACCTTTTGTATGAATAATATTTATTAACCAACTTTAATAAATGGATAGTACTATCATCCAAATCCAAATTAAGATTCAAAAACATAAATGTCTTCCCAAAATTCTTCAAATAAAAATTAAGAGTTATCTGATAGGTCTTTAAGGGAAGTATTTATTTAGGTATTAAAATATAGCTCTGATTCCCGCGATAAAGAACAAACGTATTAAAATTTATTTACACTCATATGATTAAAAATTTAATTTTTAGAATAAATAAAAATGATCTAAATTTACTTTTAAATATAATTTTTTTTAAATAATTCTATTTTAAATTAAAAGAAGAAAGCACAACTCTAGTATGAGAAATAATAATTAAGCAATTTTAATAGAGGGAGAGGGACGTTACTTACATCCAAATTAAGATCTATTAACAATAATATCTTCCAAATTTTCATCAAATAAAATTTAAGAGTCATCTGAAAGAAGGGAAATAACCATTTAGTTATAAAAATTTAGCTCTGATTGTCGTGATAAAGAACAAATATTTTAAAGTTCATCATGTGATTAAAAATAAATACCTGCTGAATTAACTGAATAAATATCAAATTAATGTTCTTCTCCTCGTTTCAGCTATGAACTATAACTTCATGAACTTAAATCTAATCTTTCATATTCTTAAGTTTAGAATAAAAACTTTTAATAAGTTTCATAAGATGAATGTATAGAATTAGAAAACAAATTTAAATAATTTAAATAAGATATTATTAAAAAACTAAATAATTATGCTTTAGGTTCTTAAATTGGAAAAGGAGGTGAATCCTTAATTTATGAAGATTAAAATAATCAAGAATAAATAATAAAAATAATTTTTTCATCAACAAATGAGTTAATTGAAAATCAAAAGAAAATATTTGCCAAATTAATAAATTTTAAAAAATTTATATAATTGGTTGAACACATAAAAATAGATGACAATTTACATATATTTATCCATAAAAAATATTAATAAAGTTTGTGGTAAGAGTTATTACAATTTAACTAAAATGAAAATAAATTTACAGATGAAAAATTTATAAAGATAATTTTTGATCTAATCCAAGGATTAATAGATTTGAAAATTAAAGAAATTTTGCATCTAGATATAAAACCTGATAACATTTTAATTGATGATAGAGGAAACTATATTTATATCGATTTTGGAATTTCTTAAATTTATGAGAATGGCAAAAATATGGTAGTAAGAGGTATTTCAGATAAATATTCATCATATGAATAGAAAAATGATACAAATAATATAAGTTATAAATCTGATGTTTATTCATTAGGAAGAACTCTCTAATAAGTTATAGAAAAATTTGAATATCTTAATCCCTAAAGTTAAATCAAAGAATTTGTATAAAAATTTATCAAAAATATTGTTAATAATTAAATGGTCAAAGAAGCAATTCATTAAAGATCTGATTGTTAGTTAATTCATTATCTATTCAGTGAATAGTTATTGAATATTTAAGATAAATTAGATCGTACTTTTATTAAGGAAATAGGATTTGAAATTAATCGCTATCTCAATTTATAAGTAAATAAATATTCGAAATTATAATTCTAAATTTAGTTGAAATGAATAACTTTTCTTACAAATAAATTTTAAAAAATATTCTTCAAATAATCAATAATAAAACATATTTAAATTTTAGCAAATAAAAATTAATTTAATTAAAATTATAAAAGTAAACAGAGATAGTAATTTAACCAAATGTTAAAAGATAAATAGAATTATTGAGTATTATTGATGTTTTCTTTTTTTACTTGAAGTAACATTTTTTAAATTTATAAAAGTATTTTTAAAATAAATGTTTAATATTTTTTAAAGCTTTAATAAAAACATTGAAATAGATGGATTTGCTAATATAATCAAAGAAATATAATTAAATAGTGAATAGCCTACTGAATTAATTATTTATTGGGAGTAACTTTAAATCTTTTAATTATTAAATGATAATTTGTTGAACAGATTCATATAAATAAACAAAATAATTTAATTATCTTAGAAAAAACATAATTAAAGAAGATATTGTAGATGACTTTGAGAAATTCATTTAAAAATTCACATAAATAAAAATATATTTTAAGTAATTGTTAAATATTAATTTTAAACCAATTTAAAATTATTATAAAAATTATAGCGAGGCAGAATTATACATAGAAAATAAAGAAGGTTTTAAAAACACTTACTAGTATCTAAATCAGCTTAAAAATGGTGATTAATTTAATCAAAATTTGAGGTATTTATCTTAATTAACGAATTTTATTTAAAACAATATTTCTTCAATTTTCTTAATTTATTTTTCTATTAAATATTTTAAATTTAAATAATTTTTTTATATTTACACTTTAAAAAAAAAGCTTAATTTTTACTTTTAATTCTTTAACTTTTATATTAATTACAAATTTATATTTTATTTTTTATTTTGAAATATCATATTAAAAACAAAGTTATTTTATTTGATTTTAAATAAATCTTTACTACATGTAAGTAAGTATGTAAATTATTTTAATTTAAATTTCAAAATACAAAAGTTATTTATTAGTTTTTCTTAATTTAATTATTTCATTTATTTAGCCTCGAAATATTGACAAAAAAAAGAGCAGATAATTTTGAACACAAAATGAAAAATAGCTCAAATTTTGCTTATTTGTATCTTCAATTAAGGTAATATTTTTAAGTTAATATTTCTTTTTATTTCATTGAACATAAGAAAATCTTCTTATTAATTCAATTTTTGCATTTAATTTCTAGCTTTATAAGTTTAATCTTTTTTATTTATTTATTTATAAAGCGAAGATGAAGAATATTAAAAGAAAACTAACATTTTTTTAGAAAAATTTAAAAACGTAAGTCATCTTAATCTAAATTTATTGTAATTTTTCTATTTCTTTTTATTCTCTTTGGAAATCAACTTATTTATTATTTTTTTGTATTTTAAATTTTTTAAAAATAATGATTTTTATTTATATACATACATAGTGTCAAATTATGTTAAATAAATAAATTAATTTAATAATTTGTAAATTTAAATTAAGAAATACTTTTAGTTCATTTCCTTTAAAAACATTTATTTATTAAAAATTTTAGCTTCAATAAAATTGATGTTAATAAAGTACTCACCTTAACATAATCATTAAAGAAGTGTCAATATTTAACTCAATTAAATTTGAATTTGAAGTAATTTTCTAAATTTTAAATGCTTTTTTTGCTATTAAATAGTTCTTACAAATGTATTTTGGCTGATTTAAATAATTTATGCAAAAATATTCTTTTTAAAAATTTAATTAATTATTTATTTATTTATTTTTTAGTAACAATTAAATTTGCTCTGAAGGTATATAATAACTAGCAAGTTTTATAGAAATGAACAAAAGTATAACTAAATTAGATCTACATTTATTGTAAATTTTAAGCTTTTTTCATAATTAGAAATAATTTATTTAAAATTTATTATTTTAACTAAGTCAAATAAATTTACTTTTATTGTAAATCTTATGTTTTGTATAATTAAAAATAATTTATTTACAACTTTTTATTTTATTTAATTGATTGGCTAGCTAAATTTATTTTTAATTTTATATTAAATTTTCTATTTAAATAAATAAATTATATCTATTAGCTCAAATTAAGTAGGAGAAAGAGGAGTAATATATTTAAATGAAGCTTTAAAAAGAAGTGAAAATATTGCTGAATTGAATCTAGATTTATCGTAATTTTCTTTATTTATTATTTAATAATAAAAAATAACTACCTAAGAAACTTGTTGAAGCTATTTTTCAATTTCTTTATCTTTTATTTAATATTAAATATATTTTATTTATTTATTTTTTTTAGTTTTAATAGAAGAGCTAAATAAGCAGGAATAAGTATAGGATAAGGTCTATAAAAATATAAAAATATTGTTAAGCTGACTCTCAATTTTCAGTAATTAATTTTCTTTATTTTTTTTACTTCTCTAAAAAAAATAAATCATTTTAATTAATTTATCTTAATTAAATGTATTTATTTTTTAAATATCTTTTTTGTTAGGCATTATCATCAGATTTTATTAATTAATATTAAATTAGTAAAATTGAAATTGGGTATGAAGGAATATGGTATTTAGCAAATGGTTTAATAAACTGTTAAAATATTACTCAACTAAATTTAAATATAAGGTAATTATTTTAGCTTTTTCTATAAAAATATTTATTATTTACATAAGTTACTTTTATTTCTTAAATTTAATTTACCGAAATTATTAACAAATTTTTTATTTTTATTTTCATATTACTTATTTAATTTATTTTAATTTTTTTAAGTTGTTGTGGTCTTAAAAAAGAAAACTCTAAGGACGCAATCGTTACTCTATTTTAAGGTCTATTAAAGTGTCAAAAAATGACTCACTTAATTCTAAATTTATCGTAATTTTTTTAATTTTAGACTTTTCTTTTTGTAATATTTTGAGAAATATATTTTAATTATTGGATAATAATTTCCAATTAAATTAGTTTTTTGAAAACTTACTTTTTTTTATTATCTTTATTTTAGTTTAAATAAAATTCGTGATGAAGATTTTGTAAATGAAGAACTAAATGTTGAATAAAATAAAAAACTTACTTATTTAAATCTAGAATATTGGTAATTGCTAATTAAATTTTGGTTATTTTTAAGATTTTTTTTTCTATTATTATAATTTTTATTTTTATCTATTTTCTATTTATAAATTTTCAATCTAATATTTTTATTTTTTGATTTTAGTAGTGGTAATGTTGGGCCTTTTGGATTAAAATATATTGCAAAATTTATTGAAAAATATGATAAACTTCAATAACTCGATCTAGCTTTTAGGTAAATTTCTTAATTTCATTTTTTGCTTTAATTTAATAGAGATTATCTAATATTTTTTAAAGGAACATAATTTAAGTTTTTAAATTTATTTTTATTTCCTAAATCTCCTTCAAATATTTAATTTTTTAGAAATAATGAGATAAATGATGATGGGATTTAGTTTTTAGGAAGTGTTGTAGAAAATTGTTAAAATATTTCTAAATTAAGTCTAAATTTAAAGTAACAATTAAATTTTTTAAATATTTATATTTACATCAATTTATTTTAACAAAAATATTGTAAATCTTTTTTGTTTTCTATTTTAATTATAAAATTATTTAATTATCAAATTTTATTAGTGACAATAATCGAATTACAAAATATCGAGCATAGAAAATACAATATTCTTTAGAAAATTGCTAAAGAATTACTTAATTGAAGTTAGAGTTTTGGTAATTTTTAATCTTTATTTTTATAAGAATAAATTCATTTTTTCTAATTAATTAAATAATTAATTTTATTTTTAATAAATTTAATATAGAAGGAGTAAATAACTTATTAAATGTTTTAGATAGCAATAAATTTATATCCAAGTTAGATCTTGATATAGGGTAATTATTCCTTTTTATTTATATTATATTAATAAAATAATTTATTGTTATTATTAAAAAAAAAAAGCATATCAGTGAAGTATTGGAGTAGTAAAAGATGCATTCTACTCTTTGAATTATTTCAAAGAATATTTCCTTTGAATTAAATTTTAGAGTAATTATTTTTTTTTGTTTTTTTCATCTGTATAAACCCTTAAAAGAAACTTATTTTAATTCTTTTGCATTTAGTTTTTTTAAATTATTTATTAGATTAATTAAATATTTATTACAATTTTATTTTATTAGTAAAATAAAATCAGTTCTGACAAAATGAAAAACAAATTTTATTATTTATATTAAAAAATGTATAACTTTAATCTTCATATTTCTATTGCTAAAAAATATTAAATAGTTTATTTCGTCATTTATATATTGTATAACATAGTAAAGTTAATAATAGATTCTTCTTTCATTTAATCTTATTAGCAGATCTATATTATTTATTTTTTAGACAAGAGTCTTAATTAAAAAAAAATGATCATTTATTTAAAGGTTCTAAAAATATTGGGGGATGTATTTTTTTCAAAATCATCAAAATTTTTTTTGAAAATTGATTTTAAAAAATGTATGTACTTTAACTACTAGAATTTCTTCAGCATATGACTACCCATCTTTCATTCTTACTATATTTTTAAGAATAAGTTTTTAATAAAAATATTAAGATTTAATTATGAGTGTTAGTTAGATTAAGTTTTTTGTTATATGTCTTCCTTAAAACAAATTTATTTCTTAATTTATATTTAATAATTATAAAATTTTTTTTGTTATTTTTATCTAAAATTCATTTGAAATAAAAGTAAATTAATTTTTTAATATACAATTTCAAAAATTGCTGTTCAATACTTAAAAAAAAATAAATGATATAACAGAAAATATTTTTCGACGATCTAGAAAAAGTAATTATTTATTTTTTATTAATTCTGTTTAAATTTATTTTTAATAATAAAAAAAGTTTTTAAACTCTTCAATTTAATCTCATTAGATCCTCCATATTGATATTTAGAAGAAGTATATTTAATTTATTAATATTAATTTTGTTATTATTAATATTTTTTTATCTTTAATTTTCAAGTTATTTGCAAATTATTTTTCTAATAGAAATTATAATCTAAATATATTAATTTTATTTTTACAAATATTTTTTTGATTATTTTAACTTAATTTTCACCAAATTTTTATTTTGATAAAAAATTATTAATTTTTTATAATATGATACTTTTTCTTCATTTTTCTTTCTAACTAAAGAATTTACTTATTATGTTTTCTTCAATATTTAAAAAGGGGAAATTAAATTGGTGCAATTGGTGCATCTGACTTAGGCTCAGGTTTAGGAAAGTGCACTAATCTAACATATTTGTAACTTGAATTTGGGTAAAAACAGTTTATTTGTTTTGGATTGTGATATTTTTATATTTAAAAACGAATTTAAAACAATATATCTAACTCTTTTAATTTTTTTACTAACTTTTTGTTAGATTTATTTTTCTTTTTTTCTTTGTTAATTTAATCATTTCTTTATTTTCAACTTTTCTTTTTATTACTAATTCATGAATTTAGTTCTTTTTATCTCATATTTTCTTTCATTATTTCTTTCTATAAAATGAAATACATATTTTTATTCAATATTTAAAAAGTGGTAATTATATTGGTGACTAAGGTGTATCAAGCTTAGGTTTTGGTTTAGAAAAGTGTACTAATCTCTAAAATTTGACACTTTGTCTTTAGTAAAATCTATTTATTTGTTTTAAATTGTGATAATTTTTAATATAAATTAATATAATAGAATACAATTATTCTTTTAATTAATTTATTTATTAGCTTTTTATTTAATTTATTATTATTATTGTTATTATTAGGCATATTTTTTTTTGTTTTTTTTTTCATTTGTTAATTTAATTCATTTTTAATTTTCAAATTTTTCTTTTGTTATTTATTAATTCATTTCTTTTTATTTTATTTTTTTTCATTTTCTCCTTCTAATTAATTAATTATTGATTTTTTCTTTAATATTTAAAAAGTTATAATTAAATTGGCCCAATTGGTGCAGCAGGATTAGGTTGTGGTTTAGGAAAGTGCAGTAATCTCTAAAATTTGACACTAGATCTAAAGTAAATACGGTTTATATGTTTTGGATTG
>NW_002475972.1:17686-90992 GCF_000189635.1 Tetrahymena thermophila SB210
TGATAAAACTAACTTTTTTAGTTTATTTATTCTTTAGCAGTTTATTTGATTTATTTTTCTTTTTTTTATAATTATTCTGATTTTTTTCTTTCTTTCTTTCTTTCTTTCTTTCTTTCTTTCTTTCATTCTTTCTTTCTTTCTTTCTTTGCTTCTTTGTTAATTTAATTAATTTTTTCATTTTCAACTTTTTTTTTATTGTCAATTAATTTATTTCTTATTATTTCATTTTTTTTCTTCAATTTTTCATTCTAATTAACTAATTAAATATCAATTTTTACTTCGATATTTAAAAAGTTACAACTTAATAAGTAGCGAAGGTGCATCAGGCTTAGGTTCTGGCATAGGAGAGTGTTCTAATCTCTTAAATTTGGCTCTTTATCTTTAGTAAAAATAGTTTATTTATATATTTATTTATTTTGAATTATTATAATTTTTAATTTAAAAATGAATTTTAAACAATTTTATACTTTAATTTATTTTTTAGCTTTTTATTTGATTTATTTTTCTTTATTTTATTCAGTTTTTTTTTCTTTTTCTTTAATTTAATTCTATTTTTAATTTTCAATTTATTTTTACCTATTTCATTTTATTTCTTTATTTTTTCCTTTTAATTAACTATTTAATTTTTCTTTCATATTTAAAAAGTGGTAATAAAATTGGTGCAACTGGTTCATCAGGCTTAGCTTTTGGTATAGGAAAGTGCACTAATCTATAAAATTTGAACCTTAATTATGGGTAGAAATAGTTTATTTGTTTTAGATTATAATAAAACTTTTATATAAAATAGAGTTTAAAACAATATTACTTTTTTAATTTATTTATTTATTTATTAGCTTTTTATTCATTTTTTTATTTTAATCAATTAATTTATTTCTACTTATTTCTTATTTCAAAAATTTTTTTTTCATTTTTCTACTAACTTTCTAATGACTGACTATATTTTTTTTCTTCTATACTTAAATAGTGAGAATAAAATTGGTGATGAAGGTACATAAGGTTTATGTTCTGCTTTAGAAAAATGCACTAATCTCTCAAATTTGAAACTTAATCTTCTGTAAATTTATTTACTTTTTATTGTAATAATTTTTAATATAAAAATGAATTTAAAACAACACAACTAATTCTTTTAATTTATTTATTAGCTTTTTTTTGATTTATTTTTATTTTGTTTTTATCCCACTTGTGTTTTTCTTTTTTAATTTAAATCATTTTTTCATTTTCAAATTTTGCTTCTCATATTAATTGATTAACTTATTTATTAAAATTTCATTTTTTTCTTCTTTTTTTCATTCTAACAAACTAAGTAACTAATTAATTAACTCTTTATTTTTTCTTCTATATTTAAAAAGTTGGAATCAAATTGGTGGATCAGTCATAGGTTCTTGTTTAGGATAGTGCCCTAATCTATCGAATTTGACACTTGATTTTAGGTAATAACATATTATTTGTTTTGAGTTTCCATATTATAAAATATAAAAATGAATTCAAAACAATTTAACTCTTTAATTTATTTTTTAGCTTTTTAATTAATTTATTTTTCTTTTTCATTTATTAAGCTTGTGTTTTTTTTTTAATTTTACTGATTTTTAATTTTCTATTTTTTTTATTACTAATTAATTAATTAATTTCTTTTTATTTCATATTTTCCTTCTAACTCTAATTATCTATATAGTCATTCTTCTATATTAAAAAGTTACAATTAAATTGGTGATGAAGGTGCATCAGGTTTAGGCCATGGTTTAAGAAATTGCACTAATCTGTCAAATTTGATACTTAATCTTTGGTAAAAACAGTTTATTTGTTTTTGAATATTCTTTTTTTATTTTATTTTGCTTGATTCTTTTTATGTTTTTCTTACTTTATTAATTTGAATCATTTTTTTTAGCTTTACTTTATAATTAATTAATTTCTTATTATTTGATATTTTTTCTTAATTTTTTTCCCTCTAGCTAATTAATTAACTCTTAATTTTTTTCTTCAATATTTAAAAAGTAGCAATAAAATAGGTGCTATTGGTTTATCAGTCTTAGGTTCTAGTTTAGGAAAGTGCACTAAACTCTCAAATTTGACACTTAATCTTAAGTAAAAACAGTTTATTTGTTTTTGACTGTGATATTTTATAATATAAAAATGAATTTAAAACAATATATCTAACGATTTTAATTTATTTATTAGCTTTTTATTTGATTTACTTTTACTTTTATTGCGCTAACGTTTTTTTAATTTATTGATTTAAACTATAATATTTTTCTATTTAATTTTTTTTAGTAATTTACACTAACATATACTAAAAGGTACAGCTATCTCAATATCAATATATTAAATTAATTTGAAGCAAGGTGTCATAAATCATAAAGATTAGTTGTCTTAAAAATAAATTATTTATGATAAACAAATAGTGAAAAAAGGATGAACAAAAATAAAAATATTTGAATAATTTAAAATAATAATTTTTATTTTATATTCATACAATCTTATATAACAAGTATATACTTAAACAAAATTACATAATTATTTATTTGTCTATAAATTTTAATTTCTTGGAAATTTTAATTATTCATGTGATTTTTATATACTTTTAATCAAAAAATTAGTAAGATTTAAGGTATTTATTCAAAAATATCTAGATTAATCAAATAAAGTAATATTTTCAAACATATTTTATTTTTTAAAATAATATTTTATGTAGAGTAAGTATTGTTTTTTTGCAGTTCTTATCCTAAAATTTACAATGAATATATATTTATATACACTAACTAAAATAATCTTCATATTTACTACTTTTTGATATACAAACCTTTTACTTTACAATCAGGATTAAATCAAAACACAAAAATCTAAATATTAATTAGCATTTTTTTACAATTATACCTAGAAGTAGATTGAAGGAATTAAATGTTATATTAAATATTTTCAACTTAAGATTGATATAACTTTCTTTTAATTTCATTAAATGTGATCTATTTACATTTCTACCAATCTTTTCATTTTCTTTAAATGTTATTTTAGGTTTGATTATTTTTGGAAGTAAAAGCATTCCCTATAATAAATATTTGTTTATATTTTTTAATAATTAATATAATCAGAAAATTATAATAAGCTTAAATTAATTAGTGTCAAATTCATAATAATATATTTCTATCTGATATAAATAAATTACTTTAGATTCATTTTCAAAAAATATATTTTTTGACAATTTTATAAGTTTTTTCCAATATTTTTTAAGCCTTCTAAATCCATTTCAGTTTGGCTATTAAAAATAAAACAAGTTTTGATTAGCTTTAAAACTATCAAATAAAAGATTATTAATTTTAAAAATTTTTAATGAATTTATAGAAACCTTTACAAAAACTTTAATTATTTAATTACTTTGTTCGTTTTATTTTGAATTAAATAGTTTAAATTAATTAATTGCTAAAATAATTACGCAAAATCAAGATTTAAATATGAAATGTTCTTACACTTTTTCAAACTATTTCCTATATATCTTGTTCCTTCTTCTATAACATCTATCTTACTATTAAAATATTTATATTTAACTATTTTAAAAAATTTTTAATATCAAAAATTACAAAAGATTGAGATTTAAACTAGAAATTTTATGGAGCTTTTCAACGCTTTCTCCTATAATCCTAGCTCCATCTGCAAGAAGAGAATTCTAACTGCAAGTTTTTTAATTTTTATTTTCATAAAGATAGAAAAAATGTTTTAAAATGATTATAATATAGAACCATTTTTCTTTTTTTTGCAATTAATTATTAAAAAAATAAAATTTAATATAAATCTACGTTAAGCTAAGATTTAAATTAGTTATCTTTTAGCATTTTGCGATTCCATTTGAAATATTTTTAACTGATTCTTCATTGAGTTAATTTTACCTAAAAATCAAAAAATTAATAAATAAATAAATACAATTTTTTAAATTAAATTTAAGAAAATGGTGAATAAATACCATATTGTTTATAATTTTAATAATCTAAGAATTTTTATTTAATTAAAATCTAAATTTAAAAATTTTTCAAATAAATTTTGCTCACAAATTTTAATATCCACTTTTTAAGAGATATTCTACATTGTTATTATAATTATTATCAATATTGAGTCGAAAATTAATAATCTTACTAATTTGAAAAAATATATTTTGGAAAACAAAATTACTCGAGGTTGAGACTCAAATAAGATAAGTTTTGATACATTTGTAAATTAATACCTATATTGTTTGCCATTCTAATGCCAATTTCGTTATTTCTAAATAAAATAAAAGCAAATTCAAAAATAGTTAACAAAAAAATATATTAATATGAAATTATTAATTTTATAATTTGTTATTTAAATATTAATTAAAATTTAAATGTTTTCAAATCTTAAAAAAATTATTTTATTACGAAAAATCAATGTTCAAATTTTTGAGTTTTGTTTCTACATTTGTGTTTGTTTCCAAAATAGTTTCTTCTCCATCCTCTTAGATGCTATTATTACTTTTAATACAAATTTAATATATCCTTTGTTGTTTAACTAATCTTAGAAAATAAATATTCCAAATAAAAATTACCTCAATTAGAGATTTAAAATTTCTAGATTTTAGCATTTTTGCAAGCTATTTAGAATTTTTTTTGCTCCTTCTGCTTTGATATTGTTGTTGCTTTAATTTTAATATAATTGCAAAATTTAAACTTCTTAATTGATTTTTTTAGTTAAAAATGGTTAATAAAAATTAATATAACTTAATCAATTAATCTTAATAAAAAATATATAATATAAAACAAATACCTTAGATTTAAGCTTAAAAATACTATATTTTACAATCTTTAGAAGCTTTTTCCTATGATTATCGATCCTTCTTTATTAAGGTTATTGTCACTTTATATTAAAATAGTTATTTATGTAATATGAAAATAAATTAAATGGCTAATTATAATATAATTATAAAATATTTGTGAAATTTTTCTTTTAATTTTTAATGAAATTAAGCTTTTAAAAGCAATAGCCAGTAATATTACTTAAAATTCAGATTCAAAGTAGAAATGTTTCGACATCTTTCTAAATAAATTAGAATTGATTAAGCTCCATCTGCACAAATTTTATTGAGGCTATAAAATTATATATTAATTAATCTTTAAATGCTCAAAATAAGTTTAATTAAAAAATAAAAAATGATGTTATAATGCCTCTTTATCAAAATTATTATTTTTAAAAATATAATATTGACTAGACTGAAAGAATTTACCCCAGATTAATTTCTAATTGTGTAATTTGTTGACATTTTTCTAAAATAGTACCAATATGCTTTGCTGCTTTTGCACAAATCTTATTCTTACTTAAAAAATAAATGAGATAAAGAATTAAATTTTACTTACTGTGTAAAAGCTTCTTATTAGTAAATATAAAAAATTGTAAATTTTATTTAAAACTTAGATTTTAATTTTTCAAAAACTTGTAATAGAAATTTACTACTTATTCACTTATCAGGTTTAATACGGTATACATAATTTTTTAATGCTAATTACTTGATGAAAAAAATAATAAATTTCTAAGAAACTTACAATAAATTAAGGTTCAAGGATGTAATATTTTAACACTTTGAAATACCAGTACAAATATATTTGGCTCCTTCTTCATTAATAGAGTTATAACTTTAAATTATTAAATTTTTTATGATATAATTATATGTAAAAATATTATTTTTCAAATTTATTTTTCTTTTTCTTTAAGATAAAAATATGAATTAAGTAGAAATTACGAAAGATTTAATGTCAATTAACTAATATTATGACATTTTTCTAAGTTTAATGCAATTTATTTAGGACCATCTGATACAAAATCATTCCAACTATTTTTTAATAAAACATGATATTTATTTAATTCTCAAAAATCAAATATATAAAAAATATTTTAAAATGAATGAGGTTTTTCACAAAAACATTAAAGTAGAAAATATATTTTAAATCTATTTATTTTATTAGTTTTTATTCAGCTTCATTCTTCATAATTTTCATTTTTTCTTTTGTGCTTTAGCTTTCATAAAAGTAGCTGTAAAAAATAATCATTAAAATTATTTAGCTTTATATTTTTATTTAATATTTACCAGCAAATAATTAATTAGATAAACCTTGATAAAAAATAAAATAGTAGAAGTTGCTAAGAATATTTTAGTAAATTGTTTACATAATATCATATCTAAAAATTTTGCTCTTTTAATCTTTATTTATTAAATTAATTAAAGTAGAAAATAATTACACAAGATTGATCGAAAGAATTTCGTAGTGAATTCCTTTTAAAATATCATCAATATAATTTGTGTGAAACTTTCTGTGATTTTATAATAATTTGATTTATTTTAAGCACTCTTCATTTATATAAAATTCTTTCAAATTTTATAGTAATAAGGTTGGTTCAATTTTAGTTTATCTGCATGGATCTACCATTGGGGAAATTATTTTTTAGATAAATTTAATATGTCTAGAGTTTTTTAGAGTAGGAAGGACAGAGAATATATTTTTTACATTCAAATCTATTTATTCTTATTGAGTAAGAGGTCTTTTGAGAAAAACTTCAATTAATAATAGCCCTAAAGAAAAAACATCTCCCTTTTATTAAGTTAAATTAATTATATTTCTTATATTAACAAGATAAATCTGCAAGCTTACTTTTATTGAGTTTGATTCTTCTGAGCCAGCTACTTCTTTAATAGGCATGCTTGAATGATAAATCAAATCATACTTCAATTTAAAAATGTATATTTACTTATAATCGTATGTTTAATAAATATTATTTACACTTTGTTAAATATTAAGTTCTTCATCATTCTTAGATAATCCTAAATCTGCTATATTTATTTATTTATGGAAATAGATAGAATCATAAAAATAAATTTGTAAATATAGACTATTTATATATAATAGATACCTATCAAAAATTGATTCTTAAATTTGCTGTATAGGATGTTGCTAGGTTTAATATTTCCATGGATATTTCCTTATTTATAGATTTTAAGTAAACCTTATAGTATTTGATATGTCATCGCTTAGATCTATAAGATATCTAAATCGTTTTAACTTAAAACATCAGTCAAGTTACCTATTTTATAATCTAAATTAATTTATATAAGATTTAAAGAGATTACCATCACAAAACTCCATAGCTAGGGCTACTAGTCCATTTGAGTCATCTTTAAAAGATTTAATCAACTATAAGATATATTTTTCATTCTTAAATTATTTGAATATCTTTATTTGTTTCCCAAATTTTTCAAGAGATGCTAGATCTGATTTTATATAAATCTTTATTGCATGATAGCATTTTTTTTTTATTTAAAATGCTAAAACCACTTAGGAGGATTATTTTTTTTCTATATCATATACATATTCATACTTATTTTTCTTTAAGAAATCCTTAAGAATGTCTTCCTCTAAGTTTTATAATTTCTTTTTGCTACTAAATTAATTTTTGTTTCCCATTTTTTAACTACTTATCTATATGCAACCTTTAATAATTTATTAATCACTATTTACTAATTAAAGACAATTAAGATATAGCCTAAATATTACAAAAATCCTAATAAAATGTAAGTAAAACCTATTTGTCAAAAGCAGTATAAATTATTAAAATTATCAAAAAAAAAATTCATAAAAATATATTTGTAATTGATTCCATTAAAAAAACTAATTTAATTTCTAAAAATTGAACAATAATGATTTGAATCCAAAAATAATTAAAAGCAAATTAGTGTAAATATAAATTATAAATACAAGAAAATAAACAATTATTTATTTTATAATTTTATCTGAAAATTATTATCAAAATAAATAATTAAAAAAAATATTTAGTCACATAAATAATATATTCTTGCTAAATTAGGGATATCTTAGCTACAAATTTTCTTTACATAAATGAAAACTTAAATCAAATTTATTATACCAACTAAGAAAAATTTTTTATTATCAAGAGTTAAGCAAAATTAAAATTTTTTTCAAGTTAAATAAGGTTATTGATATGGTAGATGAAGAATATCATAATAGTTTTTTTCTCTCATTTTTGGTTTCCAACATTCGCGATATACTAATACAGTCATAATTTGTGAAACTTTTATTAATATTTAAAATCTGATCAAAAAAACTTGAAGTCTAATTTATTTTCAGATTTACTAAAATATTTTTGAAATCAAACAAATTTGTATTAAAATGTATTTAAATATCAATAAGATTTATTTTTGATAATTCATGTTGAGTATTTAATAAATTTATAAAAAAAAGAATAATAAATAAAATGAATTTATTGCAATTTTTAATGTTTTCCAAGCAATATTTGTAAATCCGTCGGTATACAAAGGTATTCCAACTTAAGATTTAAAAATCTGTATTCCTGAACTTTGTTCTAAAATTAACACTGTTATATGAAAAGTAATCAATATGCCTAAAATAAAAAATTCTACAGATTAAGAAGTAGATAAATACTGTGAAATCTATGTCAAAGGATTTTTTGATAGAAATAAATCTTTAAACAGCTAAAAAGATGAAGTTCTTAAGATTTATTGAAATTAATTTTAATGAAAATCAGCTAACAAATTAACAATTTTATTAATAATGCTTTACTGTATTATATTTATTTTATACCTTGGTTTGAATTTTAATTAATTGAAAAAATCTTTTATTTAAATTACATTAAATATTAATTCTGATCAATATAAATAAGATAATGAAACTAAATGTTTATTTCAAGCTTAAAAAAATATTCTATTTCACCCTAAAATTAAATAAATAAATAAATAAATAAATAAATAAATTTTCATCATAACAGAGGAATTTAAGTGATACGTAAATATATCTTTTTTAGTTATAATATCTCATTTTTAAGTAATTAATTTAAAAGATGATGATACATTCCATACTTAAAGATAATTAGGATTATTATGTTTTATTATTTACGAAATTACATAATTTGGTGATTTCTTTATTTTCTTTCTTTAACAAAATACTAAATATTCCATTGTATATATATGAATGAATGATTTGATTGTATGTTTTTTAATAAACAAAATTAAATTGTAATTAAATTCAAAAAAAAAAATCAGGTCCCACTGGGATTCGAACCCAGGTCAAGGGATTTAAAGTCCCCAGTACTAACCACTATACTATGGAACCGGTTCTAGCAATTTACTATTTTAAATTTTATAGATTTTTTAAAATGTAATTTTTATATTAGAAAATTAATTTAAAAAGTTAAAGTTTAAATTAAATATGGTTCAGCTGCTTTAATTAATTGGAGTAATTTTATTTTGATAACTTTAAGTTACTTATTTACTTACTTTATAACTTAATATTAAATATAACAGATTTTACCTATTTCAAAATTTATAATCAATTATTAAAATTAAAGTTTTATTTGTTATCCAATTTTATTTTAAAAAGTAAAAAGGTTGTCGACACTGGGACTTCCCAAGCGGTCCCCCACCTTAGTACTAACCCAGCCTTAAGGCGCTTAACTTCGGAGTTCGAATGGGATCCGGTGTTTTCACCTTAGTATGGCCGACAACAAAATAAATATGAATAGGAATCTATTTATTAATAAATTTTTTTGAAATAATAATTAAAAAAATAATAGCAAAAGCTTTTCAAATATAAAGATAACAATTTTATACTTTAAACTAATCTATGTATTTAATAGTCTAAGAGATATTTAACCAATAAATAAAAAATTGATTCAGAAAACAAATTCAAATAAAAAATTTAAAATATTTCTTTAAATATTAAAACTGCTTTTTTAAATTATTTAAATTAAGATAATGTTTCATTTTATCAAACATTTCTGGAAAATTATATTTTAGTTTGTATATAAAAAAAAGTGAATATAAGAAATAAATGCACTAAAATATTGTAGATAGATAGAAGAGCTAATTATTAAAAGGGATAAAAAAATATAGTAGAATATAGAAAAAATAGATTTATGATTAATTAATAAATTATTACAAAGAAATTTACATTTAAAACTATTAAATAATAAACATTGTTATTATTAGTGTATGTATCTTTAATAAGGGAGTACCATAAACACATAAATATGATTTATACTTTTTTAAATATATTTATATTTGACATATTAAAAAATTTCCAATAAATTAAAAAAAATTACATGATAAAATTTAGTAGTTATTATTATGTCTAAAAAAGATATTATTAAAAATTTAAATAACATATAATTAAATAACAAAAACAAATATCAAAATAATTAATATTTAAATCAAAATTAATTAAGACATCAAAAATTTAAAGACTTCTAATTATCTAACTTGCTTTCAAATTCTAAAGTATTTTACATTATGATTTAATTTTCTTGACTTTAAGTATAGTTGTAAGGATTTATTAAATCTAAGTTGCTAGCTGTTTATTCTTTTGATTTGTATAAAAATAAATAAATAAATAATTAATTTGTATAAATCAAAATAAATTTACGTTATAGATTATTGTAGGTTCTCCTCATTAATTGAGATTAGCAGCTTATTTATTTTAATTAATTGAAATTATTGTTCCTCATATCTTACTTTATACTAGAAGTCAAAAAATTATAATTTCTCACCTTTTCTAGTTCTTTTCTTTCTGAAGGGATATTCATAAATTAGCTTTCTATATTAAACTAAACCAACAATTACTCTTCATTATAAATATTGTAGTTTTTTAAGAATTTCAGAAGAAGTCTAAATTTTCTTTAAACTTCTTTTAACTTAATCAAAGATCTTATTTTTTAGTTACTAATTATTTAAACATTAGTGAATTTTTTAGGATATTTTTATTTTAATTTCAAGAGTAAATTCTAAACTAAATTATTTTCAGTTTTATTTGCTTTTACTTATATATTTACCATTCCAAATATCAATTATAAGAAGAGATATATGTTTGGTAGTATAATAATTAAAACAGTGATGACTAAAAAAGCTGTTTATTGTATATATGAAGACGATATCTGTTAAATGTAAAACAGATTCAAAGCTAATATGCAGAGTAAATTTGAAAAATGCTGTAAATCGTTGTAATTTTATTAAATATAAGGCTTTGATTTTCCTACTAAAAAGATATTTAGCGACATAATAACATTCATTATCAAAACCTATTTTTTAAATTGTGTAAGCTTTTTTAAAAAAGTAAAATAAAATTTTACTTAAATTGTCTGATTGTTTTCTTTGAGCAAAATAAAAATTATGATTAGTGATGCTTTGTAAATGATCTTATAGAACTCCCAATAGTACATTTTATCTCTAAATCCTGCAAATATGTATGAATATTACACTTTAATAAAAAAAGACTTCTTTTTTTTTCTGACAAGGTACACGCTAACAAATAAAATAATAGGTATGATCATTCCATAGATGATCAACAGAGGTAAACAAAATATAAATATATATGGTAAATGATATTTTGGATCATAGCATTTAATATTATAGTCTAAATCCATATACTTTTAATCTCCTATCTAAACACAATTCATGGACTTACTTAGCATAGTAATAATTGAAACAAAATAATAAAAGTATATAAAAATTAAAGCAGCTCTGGCATGCCTTATGAATAAATTTTATTTGAACCTTAAAAATATATAGCCTATTATAAAATATGAGGTGATAATAAAAATAGGCTGCAATAAAGACCACAGCAATTAATAAAACCACAAAGGTCGTAAACTTGGATTCTTTGCAAATACGCAGTCTATAGATTTACTGATAGCTCCTAATGGATTACCTGATATTTAAATAGGCACTGAAATAGCCATTAAATTATTAAATAAGCTATAAACCAAAGCAAGAATTTGCAAATGATCATTTAGAATCTTTGAAAATATTTTTTGTCTATCTGATTTATCTAAAATATAGTTTTAAATTAATATAAATTTATTTTTAAAAATGCTTGATTACATGTGTTGCTTAAAAAAAGTATCCCTGACTTTTTAACATAATGGCCTAAAAGTTTAATATACAGCTGTTTTTATATGCTTCTTACCATAAAAAAAATATAAGCCATGACTACAAAGAATTTTAGAAAGTTATTTAAGAAAATTATCATTGTATTATCTGAGCATTTGTAGCATTATTTTGATGTGATATATTCAGCATACGAATCATCCCAAATTTTACCATAAATATCACATGATCCACATATTATACCTATATATCCTCTTGCACAATTGAACTTTTTAATTTAAAATTAAATTAGAAAAAAATAATGATTAAAAAATTATTATTTATCTCATTTATCTAATTTAAAATATTAAAAATAGAAAAATTCATCCATGATTCTTTTCTGGGCATTGCGTATTACATCATTCAAAAAACAAATTATTTAATATGTTATTTAATTTAGTTTTTTTTATAGAAATAATTATTTTTATATTATTCTAAAAAATTTTTTTTTCTTCAAATTTTAATAAGTTTTTCATTTAAAAAATAAGAAAATATTTTTTTTTTTTTTTTCATAATCTTTAATTTAATTATGCTTATATATAAATTTTATTTTAGTATTACAAAGTGCTATATGTACAAAAATAATCTTACTTTTGATTAATTGCTTTCAGGTTAACAGACATCGGGATTTTAATTACAATAAATAATCTCATCAGTAAATTCATTACTTCTCCAGTAACCATTTTTCAATTAAATTTTTGAACCTTAGCAATATTCAGCAGAGTCTGGACATTTTTTGCACTCGCCATCAAGAATATCTAATGAGTATTTTCCCTCTGGACAAGACTCACAAATAATAGAATTACTAAATTATTTTTGAATCTACCCTATTTTACATTGATCAAAGTTAAGTATCACTTAAAGATCTAATTAGCCTTAATTAGTTTAAATATTATTATTAGAATCAA
The DNA here is from genome assembly GCF_000189635.1 of Tetrahymena thermophila SB210. NCBI lineage: Eukaryota > Ciliophora > Oligohymenophorea > Hymenostomatida > Tetrahymenidae > Tetrahymena > Tetrahymena thermophila. Next base: position 30,542 of record NW_002475972.1, read on the forward strand.
CTAATTGTGGAAACACATTTGATTTTATTTTCATAATCATAGTACTGAGTGGCTTATACATAGGTTATACTGTTAATTAAAACCCTCCATTTTAATAATCGCCGGATTTTAAATTTCCTACACATTATATTTATTATATATTTAATTAATCACATGTAATTTCTATATTGATCTATCTAATTATTAGTAAGATATCATCACTTAAGCTATTTTAGTTTTGAATTGATGGAATAAAAACAGGAGTTCCTTCTTCATCAAGAATCTGTATTTTTGAAAAAATTATTTAATCACCACTTTAAATTCCTTCAACTTCAAGTGAGTTTTATTTGTAATTTATATTATGTGAGCTCTAAATAGAAATATCCTTTTGAGAAATATAAATTATTCTTAAAGTTGAACCTAAATTTTTACCATAGATGTTTGCATAATTATTTTATATAGTATTATTTTGCTTGATACCTTTCTATAATAATAATACAAAGTCAGGAACTATTTATTAATAATAAATTCCACCTCCAATTTGAGCTTTATTAGATTCTATTTGGGAATTCTTTAATATTAAATTAACTTTGGATAGGTTTATAGCTCCTCCAGTAGATAAAATGGCTTAATTTAGGACAAAAGCAGAAAAGTTAATATCCAAAGTACCCAAATATTATGCATTTATAAAATTGATTGCACCTCCATTTTTTTAAAGACATTAGTTAGAAATAAAATGTGAGTAATATATATTAACCTTTTATGTCTCTATTAGTTATAAAACACCTCCATATCCATTTGAGTTTATATTATCTTAAAATATACATTCAATAAATGTAATATTGTAGCATTAATTAACTTGTATAAATGATGAAAATGTGTTTTAATTTAATTTGTTAAGCTTAAGAGTTAAATTATCTAATGTAACTTAATCTAAATTATTCAGTAAAATAAGAGAAGCTTCCAAATTAATTTTATTATTAATAAAAGACGATTTAAGTAGCTTTGCCTCCCTTTAATATAGTAGTTAGTTATTTTAAAGTTATTACTCATTAACTGATAAGAACGATATAAAGTTATCAAAAAATTAAGTATCTTAAATAATGAAACTTGTAATGTTAATAAAGTTTATTGCAAATTAATGTTTGTTATTATTTGATAAAGGTTATATGTTATCCATAGACATTTTGTTTATTTATAATACCTGAGCATTTATATCTATAATATTAAGATCTGTAAACACAGAGCTGACAGTAAAATTTTTAACTTAAATTGAATCAACTTGTAAAAATATTTAAGTTTAGTTAGAATTAATTATAGTTATGTCTTTTATGAATAAAGACTAACAAATAAATGAAACTGGATTAATTTCTAAGTTTTACAAGCTAATCAAACTAAGTGAGTTACTATTTTTAACTTAAATTTCTTATATACTCGTAAAAGATGAAAATAAAGCATTAAAAATTGTAGAAAAATGTAATTTAACGATTTAAATATTTGTAATATTAGTGTTTTAGATTAATTAGACATTAAAGAGTTAAATATTCTATGATTAAGTAATATTAAGATCAGAAACTTCCAAATAATAAGAATTATTTAAGTAAAATATTTGCAAGTTAGAAGAACTAAACACATTAATACTATTGATAGTCATATTTGTATTATTAACAGCACTAAAAATGGTTTGAATATTTTGGCTTAAGGTCATAGATTATTTGATATTAATGTTTGAAAGATAAACATTCTTAATTTGAATTTTTGTGTTATTAGTCAGACTGAATAAATTATTTGAAATTGTATTTAGGTTGCTTATATTAAGTTTTTCTATAACAACTAATTAGCAATTTTAGATAATTAATTACCCAAAACTTTAGCTTTCTTGTGCAACTAAATTAATGCTAGTAAGATAGACTTTTTCAAAATTTTACAAAATCAGTGAATTTTATATGTTTAAAGTTATATCTGACATTTAAAATATTTTCATGATATTATTTTAATTTAGATTTATCAAACCCAAGCTCAATTACATTTATTTTATCTAAAAATTTACAATTTGTTTTGCATAAGGAATATTGTCTTACCAACATATATTACTATTTTAAGAAGTTGACTAATTAATCAAAGATAATTATTAACTAACTTAAATTTCGTTAAATAATTAGTGAGATAAAGATCTAATACATTATTAATCAAGATATACTATCTCTATCAATTGAAGAGTTGTATCAATATTAAAATTTTATAAATTTGGTAAAATTTAGTAAAGTGTTTCTTATGTACGAATGTTCTCTTCAGTTCTATCCTATTGATTTATACTAAGGCTGCATTTATCGTTAGGTGATAAAGGTATTACTATTCTTTCTATATCAGATTAAGAAGACAAGATAATAAGCAAACTATATTACCCTTCTTAACTTTTTATGAGTTACAAAACCTAGATTTGATAATATTTCTTATTTTTTTAAAAGAGGACTTTATAATCAGAGTTATATTATAATTATATTAAGTAAATTTATTCTTTTTATACTATTATGAAATAATTATTAAAATTGACACTAATCATATTTATTGCTTCTTGTATACCATAATTTATTACAGGAAATTATTATTAAAAGCTCAAACCATTATAGATTATTATATCTGTTGGGCACACAGAATATATGAAATTAGAGTCAAAAGTTATTATTGCTTGCTTCAAGCATGGATTTAATAAAGAACTTATAAAATTCAAATTCCAATCGTAAATATTTGTTATACCTTTATTTAAGACAGCATATAGAATTTTTCTAAAAGGATCATTTACAATATTTGTAATTGTAGTTTTTTGAAGTAATAATTGTTAAAATAAATTTGTACTCACATTTAAAATTTAGATAATAGTGTTTTAAGAATCTGATGAAATGATACACACTAAAGAAGTACTTTAGTTAGATTCAATATAATCATTAGTATTATATCTGTCTTCATATTCAAAAGGGATTTTCCACCAATTACTTTAATAATTCTTTATATCTTTAGATTAAAGCTTAAACATGAACTAAAATACACTGGTATTTTAAATATTAATATCATTTATTTTTTTTGTTAAAATATTGAAGGTATAAATTATATTGACAGAAGGAAGAACTATAAAATCACCAATTATTAAAGCTTAAGAGAAGTCACTCTATGGAAGACTAGAAAAATTAACTTCATTAATTTGGTCAACTTGTAGGTTTAATTAATTTAATTATAAATTTTGCTAGTATAAAATGAGAATTTACAACCTAGGTTTATCATAAAAATAGTTGTCTGGATTTTAAGATAATTGTATCTTTTAAATTAATTACAGTTTTTCATTTAATAAATCTACTTCGATTAAATAAAGGTTATCAAACAGTATATAAATAATTTATTTTGTGCTTATTTGTATTAACTCAGTAAAGTATGGATGAATATTGTACTAATCTTGTTGTAATATTAAATAATCTACTAACACTGCTTATTTAAACAAGTTAATAGAATAATTTGCTAAACTATAATAAACTTAATATTAATCGTTGAATACTATGTTTTATACGTTTTAGTATTATGCTAAATTAGTTTCAGAAGAATAGAGAACTTCAGCCAAATCAAAAGAAATCAGTGCAGTTAAAGTCAGTACATTTAATAAATTAAATTAAGTGTTTAGATATATATTCTATATAGGAGTTTATTCTTATTATTGCAGGGAAAAACTTTCAATAAATTACATTTGAGGATATTAATACATGTGAATAAACTTATCTGAGTATAAAAAAATGATTTTTTTATTCTCATCCATTATGATTCCTTTTGTTTGATATACATAAATTTAAAAAAGAGTCACTTCGTTTGTTAAACAATTGCATAAATAAATTATTGGAGTATTATCAATAACAATTAAGCTTTTATATTTTTAAAAATAGTATGCTGAGTGATTATCAAATTAGCTAGTAGTTTTATATAAAAAAAAGGTACTATTAGTAAAAACTTTGATAATAAAGATCTGTTTTTTTGATCCTGTGAGGAGAATGTAAATGTCTTTATCTAAATCATAGATAGATTATGTCAATTGATATTAACAAATATCCTTGTAGTTTATGAGTTAGTCATCATCTTTTTTAATTACATGTAATTAATTTTCCAAGGTATACAAAGCAAAAATTTTATTTATCACATTTATTATTGGATTAGAACATAAATCCACACCGTAATAATTAGATAATAACTATTTAATAAATAATTAAGTTAAAAATTTAATATATTATATTTTAATAGGTATATTATATTTGCTTATTTTTAAATTCTATTAAGAAATTTGAAATTATTGAATTTATGAAAAAATATTTACTTAATTTGTTAACAGTTCTCCGCTTGTATAATCAAAGATTTAAAAACAAGGTTTGCTCAAAATTATTAATTTTTCATTACAATCTAAATCAAATATAACCTAACTCATATCTAAAAAAGACAAACATTATAATGAATTCAAGTTTATTTAAATTTAGCTATTATCTAACATCTATGAATAAAATAAATAAAAGTTAATTAATAAATAGAGTTGTATAAAAATCTTACGTTTATAGAGTAGATGATATTTTAACTGGTTTATGTAACTATAATATTTTGCTACTAACATACTCTATACTAAATTATCTTAGAATCTAAAGTACATATTTGTTTATTTTGTGTATTTGAAAAAGTAGAAAATAAATACAGTGAATTATTTGTTACATAAATAAATTGTAGAGAAATCCAATCTAAAATGTAAACGTTAATGTCTGACTCAAGCAAGAAATTCATACTGATAACTTTAAAAACATCTGTAGAATTGTAAATAGTAATTTAATTGGTGCTCTTATCATGAATTGCAATCCAGTTTTAACCATTATCAAATTATTATGCGAGAAATATCTGGCTCTAAGGATTTAAATTTAAAATACGGTAAGGATTATTAAACAAATTTGTATGCCAATAGAAGTCATTTTATGATTAGAAGAAGTGAATTTAAGAATCACCATATTTTTCTTACCCAATAAATATATTATCTTCTTATTATGTTTTAATTATTATCATATTTTAACTATCTATGATATTTTCTGATTTCTTGTAGTATTGTGTATCATCTAAATGATAATAATTTATTATTTAATCAACTGGTTACATGCTTATAGATGTACTTGTTGTTGTTAAATTAAATAATTGTTTTGTAAGGAGATCAAATTTATAAAAAAAGTCAAATTCACAAAAGTATATTTATTTATCATCAGAGAAAAAATTTGTTATGAAGAATCCAGATAGAATTTTACCAAGATATTATAGGTCAAATGTGTAAGCTGAAATATTATTAAATCCAATAACAAATATCTCTTTAGTTATTTATGAAGTCAAATAGAAGCTTTAGTAAAATTTACCTACTAGATTAGCTAACTAGTATTCAAGTGTTCTCTTGCTTATTGAAAATGGCTAAAATAAATAATCATATGTCTGTAAATAAATAAGATCTCCGTCAAAAATTGCTGGCAGTTTTTTATCGTTATCAATAAACATAAAATCTATAAAATTTTAAGAAGGAGAAAAGCTAAAAATCTAATTTAAACTAGCTGAAACTAAATCAAACTAATAAAGTGATTAATCCTAATAGCTGAGAATCACTAAAAAACTATCATTTACTACAATAAAATTGCCCTATATGTTGGTCAAATTAGCAAATATTCTTTAGTTAGCTAAATCTACTAATAAGAGTATATCTTAAATTATCAAAATTTTTTTGGATTAGATGTAACATGCATTAGACCTGAAAGAAAAGCTACTTATATTATAATTTAAAATAACCTTTTTATTTGAAATATCAGTAATATACTCTTATAAAGCTCCAGCAGACGAAAATGATGTTATTAAATACTAATTATCGAATACACGATTAATTATTTATTGATTGCCTTATACTTAAAGAGATTATTAAATTGTTGTTAAAATTCTTGGATTTTTTTAGAGATAATTTAGTTAATAGATTATATTTTATTTACTTATAAGAATCTACTAAAGGAAATAATTATCATTTATAGTGTAAAATTAGGGTTTTTAAGTTGATTAATTTACATTCAAAATTAATTAATTCATAGACATAATCTTATATGAAAACTATACTTAGCTCATTATTTGTTTGTAAAACTAAATATTTTAGCTTAAAGATTAATATGGATTAAGAAATTCAAATACCAAATCATTTTTAATTAAATTGTATTTAATTCGTATGCAATTATTGTAAAGTCCAAAGTTTTAAGCATATTTAATGTATTTGCTTATTATAATCTATATTTCATCTTACTATAGCATAAATCCAATTACTTAGTATTGTAAGAATTTCTTGTTTATTTATTAAAAATTTACTTTGATTTTTGTTTAAGTTTTTTAGTATTAATAGAAAGTGTCAGTTAAATTTGCAAAAACATAAGAATTCTAATTTTCAAGTAAAATAAAATAGCTGTTTAAAATTTAATTATTACTTGCTGTCATTAAAAAAAAATTATCAGTAGAGATTTCTTAATTTATTAAAACTCCATCGTAAGTGTCATTAAATTATATTAATAGTAAATATTGTTTATTTTAATCATATTACACTATCAAATTAAGAGATTAATATGAAAATATGAAGTTAGGAAAATATTCTATCTATAAAACGAGAATCTAGTCAATGAGTTCTCCATCTTCCTGAAATGTTAATTTGTAGAACAAATTTGAATTACTAAAATATACTGATGTTGAAGATATAATATAATTATATTTTTGCAACAATATATTATCAGGAATATCACTGAAACATTTTTTTGACTGTATAAGTGATATAGAAAAGTCCTATTGAAATGTCCCTATCTAATATGAATTAAAAAATAATTAAATTTAATTTATTAATAAGTATATTAAATAATTACAAATAACATATTAACATCTTTAGACTGAATATAATATCTCTTTAATATTTTTAATAGAATAAAATGGTTGATTGATAGTTAGATAGAATTTATTTTTTTCCTTTCTATGTCATACCAAATTAAAGCAGACGCTTAACTATCTGTCATGAAAACGAGCTTATAAAAATCATCTACATATTTAATTTTATGCTATTATTCTAAATTTTTTTCATCGAATTCTACTTGCAGAGTCTCAAAATTCATAACATTAAACCTTTATCCCTGAAGATATCCGCCATAAACTCCTGATAAAAAATACTATATTTAGGTCTCATCTTATCTATTAAAGAATCCAAATGTGTTTATTTCTTGTAAAGTTTATTTAGTTATTATATTCCAGTTTTTATCCACAACAGCGAAGCTACAAGCCGCCACACTTACAGCAATGTATTGATTCTCTTTAAAGATTGCAATATCATTCACAAAAGTATTCATAACAGAGCTAGATAATTACTGAATTTATGGGCATTACTAAGTAAATTCACAAATTTAGCTACTGTAATTCTATTAATAAGATTATTGACAGGTATTCGTACATTTTCTACTTTCGAAAGGTGGATTAAGAAATTATAAATCAGATTCGCAAATCCCTTTTTTAGCATTGCACTAATTTTTATTTTTATCAAGCACTAAATTCTCATCGCAGACCAGACAAATTTATTATGATGTGCACTAAATGCATCCATAGACCTTGCATTTAATGCATCTATTGCCTTCGCTATCAATAACTTCATTTTTTTGACATTAATTTTAACAAGTAGAAACATCATCATAACTCATGTAAGAGTTTTTTACGCAGCCAATGCATGATTATTGGCTTAAATTAAAGCAATTTTCACAATCTAGTGAACAACTAAGACAAGCTTTTTATAGAGCATCAAATATTTAAGATTTTTGACATGTTTGAGCTAAGCAATATTATATGAATATTAAATTCATTATAATTTTTTTTCCTTTATGTGATATCATAATTTACATCCTTTATTAGTTAAACAAATTTGATAAATGCATTCAAAAATTATTTACAATTATTATTCTTTCTTATCAAGTAATTCTTATATATCTTAAGCAAAACAAAAATAATATTTGTGGCCATCTCTTAATTTAAAAATTAAATGATTGAAAAAGTATAAAATTCCTACTATATATAAAACAAAATTATGGTTTTTGTTATTTCTACTTTAAAAATATTAATATTTTATTTAAAATTAATAATAATTTTTTGGTTCAAGTAAATGTATTTTCTAGCTTATAAAACAAAAAAATGAAAAGAATGTAAAGCATAGCATTAATAATTTAGAAATTTCTTAGAAAATAATCTTTCCAAAATATTTCATTCAATTTATTAATCTGATATTTTTAACAAAATAAAAATTAGATTGAAAACTATAAAAGAACTTATATTAAAAAATATGAGATTCAAAATACCATACATTAATTTATATTATTTACCTTAATTTTAATAATAAATATTTTAAATAAATTTACTGTAAAATCTCCCTAATTAAGTGAAAGTAATAATTACTTAGAAAAATTCTTAAAAAATGAGTTAATGAAAATAGGCAAAAACTTAATAAAATTTAAAAGATTGTATTCACAATATTTAAATACAATATATAATATAAAAATTAATTAAATCAATATAATTTTAAGACTTGTAGCTAAACTAATTTTTTTTAGATTTTTAAAAACATTTATATTCATTTAAAATAACATATTCTGGTATTGAAATATCCAACAGTGAGAATTCAATACCAGGAACAGTTATATAAAGGTAGATAATTAGAAAATTTATGTAATATTTAATTAAAAAACAGAAATAAATACATCAAAAATTTAAAGATTTCTATTTATCTATCTTGTTTTCAAATTCTAAAGTATTTAACAGTATATTTAAATTTTCTTGATTTTGAGCATAGTTTTAAGGTGTTATTAAATCTATATTACTAGCTGTTTATTCTTTTGATTAGAATAAAAATAAATAAATAATTTGAAAAAAAGAAAATAAAATTACATTATAAATTATTGAAAGTTCTCCTCATTTATTGAGATTTGTAGCTTATTTATTTTAAATAATTTAAATTATTGTCTATCTCTGATTTACTGCTAGAAGTCAAAAAATTCAAATTAGAATTTCTCATCCTTTCTAGCTCTTTTCTCTCTGAAGGGATAGCTATAAATTAGCTTTCTAGATTAAACTACACCAACAATTACTCTTCATTGTAAAAATTATAGTTTTTTAAGAATTTGAGAAGAATTTTAAATTTCATTTGAACTGATTTTAATTTAATCAAGGATCTTATTTTTTAGTTGCTAATTATCTAAACATTAGTGAATTTATTAGGGTATTTTAATTTTAATTTAAAGAGTAAATTCTAAACTAAATTATTATCAGTCTTGTTTGCTTTTATTTATATATTTACCATTCCAAATATCAATTGTAAGAAGAGCTATAAGTTTGGTAGTACAATAATTAAAACAGTGATGACTTAAAAAACTGTTTATTGGATTTATTAAGAAGATATCTACTATATGTAAAGCAAATTCAAAGCTAATATGCAGAGTAAATTAGAAAAATGCTGTAAATCATTATAATTTTATAAAGTGTAAGGCTTTGATTTTCCAACTAAAAAGATATTAAGAGACATTATAATATTCATTAATAAAACCTTTATTCAAAAATAGATTAAGTTTTTTTTAAAATTGAAATGAATTTTTACTTAAATCAAATTGTTTTCTTTGAGCAAAATAAAAATTATGATTAGTGATGCTTTGTAGATGATCTTATAGAACTCCCAATAGTACATTTTATCTCTTAATCCTGCAAAAATATATGAATATTATACTTTAATAAAAAAAGATTTCTTTCCTTTTCTTACAAGATACACACTAACAAATAAAATAATAGGTATAATAATTCCATAGATGATCAACAGAGGTAAGCAAAATATAAATATATATGGTAAATGATATTTTGGATCATAGCATTAGATATTATAGTCCAAATCCATATACTTTTAATCTCCTATCTAAACACAGTTCATTGACTTACTTAGCATAGTAATAATTGAAACAAAATAATAAAAGTAAATAAAAATTAAAGCAGCTCTGGCATGCCTTATAAATAAATTTTATTTGAACTTTAAAGAAATATAGCCTATTATAAAATATAAAATGATTATTAAAATAGGTTGCAATAAAGACCAAAGCAATTAATAGAACCACAAAGGTTGTAAACTAGGGTCCTTTGCATAAAGGCAGTCTATAGATTTACTGATAGCTCCTAATGGATTACCTGATATTTAAACAGGCACTGTAATAGCCATAAAATTGTTAAATAAGCTATAAACCAAAGAAATAATTTGCAAATGATCATTTAGAATCTTTGAAAATATTTTTTGTCTATCTGATTTATCTAAAATATAATTTTAAATTAATTTAAGTTTATTTAAAAAAATACTTGATTACATGTGTTGCTTAAAAAAAGAATCCCTGACTTTTTAACATAATGACCTAAAAGTTTAACATATAATTGTTTTTATAGGCTTCTAACCATAAAAAAAATATAAGCCATGACTACAAAGAACTTTAGTAAATTATTGAAAAAAATTAGCATAATATTATCTGAGCATTTGTAGCATTATTTTGATGTGATATATTCTGCATAAGAATCATCCCAAATTTTACCATAAATATCACAAGATCCACATATTATACCTATATATCCTCTTTTACAATTGAACTTTTTATTTTAAAATTAAATTTTTATAAATTAATGAAATTTTAAAATTAATAAATTAATATTTATTTCTAATAATAGTGATTTAAATCAAATAAGGTATTTTTATTTTATTTAAATCATTGAAAAGTCTCTCTTTTTAATTGTGCTATATTTTATCTGAAATAAATTCTTATTTTCCCTATGACACCACGTAGGGTACAAGGAGCGCATCTTAATAGCGGATACAAAAATAGATATCACAAATTATTTTAAATTTGAAAAAAAATTAATTTATAATCTTACTTTTGATTAATTGCTTTCAGGTTAACAGACGTCAGGATTGTCTTTACAATAAATAATCTCATCAGTAAATTCATTACTTCTCCAGTAACCGTTTTTCAATTAAATTTTTGAACCTTAGCAATATTCAGCAGAGTCTGGACATTTTTTGCACTCACCATCAAGAATATCTAATGAGTATTTTCCCTCTGGACAAGACTCACAAATAATAGAATTACTAAATTATTTTTGAATATACCCTATTTTACATTGATCGAAATTAAGTATAACTTAAAGATCTAACTAACCTTAATTAAATTAGATATTATTATTAGAATCAACTAATTGTGGAAACACATTTGATCTTATTTTCATAATCATTGTACTTTGTGGCTTATACATAGGCTTTACTGTTAAATAAAAACCTCCATTTTAATAATTGCTTGATTTTAAATTTCCTACACATTGCATTTATATATTTAATTAATCACATGTAATTTCTAAATTAATCTATCTAATTATTAGTAGGATATCATCACTCAAGCTAATTTGGTTTTAAGTTGATGGAATATAAACAGGAGTTCCTTCTTCATCAAGAATCTGTATTTTTTCAAAAATTATTTAATCACCGCTTTAAATTCCTTCTACTTCAAGTTAGTTATTTTTGGAATTTATAATATGTGAACTTTAAATAGAAATATCTTTTTGAGAAATAAAAATTTTTCTTAAAGTTGAACCCAAATTTTTACCATAGATTTTCGCATAATTATTTTAAATAGTATTATTTTACTTAATACCTTTCTATAATAATAATACAAAGTCAGGAACTATTGATTGATAATATATTCCACCTCCAATTTGAGCTTTATTAGATTCTATTTGGGAATTCTTTAATATTAAATTAACTTTGGATAGGTTTATAGCTCCTCCAGTAGATAAAATGGCTTAATTTAGGACAAAAGCAGAAAAGTTAATATCCAAAGTACCCAAATATTATGCATTTATAAAATTGATTGCTCCTCCATTTTTTTAAAGACATTAGTTAGAAATAAAATGTGAGTATTATATATCAACCTTTTATGTCTCTGTTAGTTATAAAACACCTCCATATCCATCTGAGTTTATATTATCTTAAAATATACATTCAGTTAATGTAATATTGTAGCATTAATTAACTTGTATAAATGATGAAAATGTGTTTTAATTTAATTTGTTAAGCTTAAGAGTTAAATTATCTAATATAACTTAATCTAAATTATTTAATAAAATTAAAGGAGCTTCCAAATTAATTTTATTATTAATAAAAGAAGATTTAAGCAGCTTTGCCTCCCGTTAGTACAGTAACTAGCTATTTTAAAGTTGCTATTCATTTACTTATAAGAATGATATAAAGTTATCAAAAAATTAAGAATTTTAAATATTGAAACTTGTAATGTTAATAAAATTTATTGCAAATTGATGCTTGTTATTGTTTGATAAAGGTTATATATTATCCATAAATATTTCATTTATCTATAATACTTGAGCAGCCATATCAATAATATTAAAATCTGTAAACACAGAGCTGACAGTAAAATTTTTAACTTAAATCGAATCAACTTGTAAAAATATTTAAGTTTAGTTAGAATTAATTATAGTTATGTCTTTTATCAATAAAGTCTAGCAAATAAATGATACTGGATTAATTTCTAAGTTTTACAAGCTTATCAAATTAAGTGAGTTACTATTTTTAACTTAAATTTCTTAAAAACTTGTATAAGATGAAAATAATGCATTAAAAATTGTAGAAAACTGTAAATTAACGATTTAAATATTTGTAATATTAGTGTTTTAGATTTATTAGAAATTAAAGAGTTAAATATCCTATGATTAAGTAATATTAACATCAGACACTTCCAGATAATAAGAATTATTTAAGTAAAATATTCGCAAGTTAGAAGAACTATACACATTAATACTATTGATAGTTATATTTGTATTATTAACCGCGCTAAAAATACTTTGAAGATTTTGGTTTAATTTCATAGATTATTTGATATTAATGTTAGAAAGATAAACATTCTTAATTTGAATTATTGTGTTATTAATCAGATTGAATAAAGTATTTTAAAGTGTACTTAAGTTGCTTATATTAAGTTTTTCTATAACAACTTATTTGCAATTTTAGATAATTAATTGCCCAAAACTTTAGCTTTCTTGTTCAAATAAATTTATGCTAGTAAAATAAACTTTTTCAAAATTTTACAAAATCAGTGAATTTTAAATATTTAAAGTAATATCTGACATTTAAAATACTTTCATGAAATTATTTTAATTTAAATTTATCAAACCTAAGCTTAAGGACATTTATTTAATCTAAAAATTTACAATTTGTTTTGCATAAGGAATGTTGTCTTACCAACATATATTACTATTTTAAGAAGTTGACTAATTAATCAAAGATAATTATTAACTAACCTAAATTTCGTTAAATAATTATTGAGATAATGATCTAATACATTATTAATCAAGATATACTATCTCTATCAATTGAAGAGTTGTATCAATATTAAAATTTTATAAATTTGGTAAAATTTAGTAAAGTGTTTCTTATGTACGAATGTTCTCTTCAGCTCGATTTTATTGCTCTATACTAAGACTACATTTATCGTTAGGAGACAATGGAATTACTATTCTTTCTATATCAGAATATGAAGACAAGATAATAAGCAAACTATATTACCCTTCTTAGCTTTTTATGAGTTACAAAACCTAGATTTGATAATATTTCTTATTTTTTTAAAAGAGAACTTTATAATCAGAGTTATATTACAATTATATTAAGTAAATTTATTCTTTTTATACTACTATGAAATAATTATTAAAATTGACACTAACCATATTTATTGCTTCTTGTATACCATAATTTATAACAGGAAATTATTATTAAAAGCTCAAACCATTATAGATTATTATATCTGTTGGGCACACAGAATATATGAAATTAATGTCAAAAGTTATTATTGCTTGCTTCAAGCATGGATTTAACAAAGAACTTATAAAATTCAAATTCCAATCATAAATATTTGTGACACCTTTATTTAAGACAGAATATATTATTTTTCTAAAAGGATCATTCACAATATTTGTTATAGTAGTTTTTTGAAGTAATAATTGTTAAAATAAATTTGTACTCACATTTAAAATTTAGATAATAGTGTTTTAAGAATCTGATGAAATGATACACACTAAAGAAGTAATTTAGTTAGATTCAATATAATCATTAGTATTATATCTGTCTTCATATTCAAAAGGGATCTTCCACCAATTATTTTGATAATTCTTTATATCTTTCGATTAAAGCTTAAATATGAACTAAAATACACTAGTATTTTAAAGATTAATTTTATTTATTTTTTTTGTTAAAATATTGAAGGTATTAATTATATTTGTAGAAGGAAGAACTATAAAATCACCAATTATTAAGGCTTAAGAGAAGTCACTCTATGGAAGATTAGCAAAATTAACTTCATTAATTTGGTCAGCTAAAAGGTTTAATTAGTTTAATTATAAATTTTGCTAGTAAAGAAGGAGAATTTGCTACCTAGGTTTATCATAAAAATAGTTATCTGGATTTTAAGATAATTGTATCTTTTAAATTAAATACAGTTTTTCATTTAATAAATCTACTTCGATTAAATGAAGGTTATCAAACAGTATATAAATAATTTATTTTGTGCTTATTTGTATTAATTCAGTAAAATAGGGATGAATATTGTATTAATCTTGCAATAACATTAAATAATCTACTAGCACTGCTTATTTAAACAAGTTAATAGAATAATTTGCTAAACTATAATAAACTTAATATTAATCGTTGAATACTATGTTTTATATGTTTTGGTACTAAGCTAAATTAGTTTCAGAAGCATAGAGAACTTCAGCCAAATCAAAAGAAATCAGTGCAGTTTAAGTAAGTACATTTAATAAATTAAATTAAGTGTTTAGATATATATTCTATATAGGAGTTTATTCTTATTATTGCAGGGAAAAACTTTCAATAAATTACATTTGAGGATATTAATACATGTGAATAAACTTATCTGAGTATACAAAAATGATATTTTTTTTCTCATCCATTATGATTCCTTTTGTTTGATATACTTAATTTTAAAAAAGAGTCACTTTGTTTGTTAAGCAATTGCATAAATAAATTATTGGAGTATTATCAATAACAATTAAGTTTTGATTTTTTTTAAAATAGTATGCTGAGTAATTG
Organism: Tetrahymena thermophila SB210; assembly: GCF_000189635.1. NCBI lineage: Eukaryota > Ciliophora > Oligohymenophorea > Hymenostomatida > Tetrahymenidae > Tetrahymena > Tetrahymena thermophila. The sequence continues at coordinate 45,753 of NW_002475972.1, forward strand.
TCAAATTTGCTAGTAGTTTTATATAAAAAGAAGGTGTTATTAGTAAAAGCATTAATAATAATTATCTATTTTTTTGATCCATTAAGTATAATATAAATGTCTTTATCTAAGTCATAGTAAGCCTATGTTAATTCGTATTAGCAAGTATCTTAGTAATTTATTGGTTAGTTCTATTCTTTTTTAATTATATGTATTTAATTTTCCAAATTATAAATAGCAAACAATTAATCTTTCACTTTAACTATTGGATTACAACATAATTCCACACCATAATATTGAAGTAAAAACTATTAATATAATTAAAATTAAAATATAACTATTAAAATGAAAAATATTTAACTTGATTAATGATTATATTGTTGTTTTTAAAAGATTTTATGAAATTTCTAATATTTTAATTTATGAAAAAATACTTACTTAATCTTTTAATAGTTATCCGCTTGTAGAGTCAAAGACTTAGAAGCAAGGTTTGCTCAAAATTATTAATTTTTCATCACAATCTAATTCAAATAATACATCACTCATATCTAAAAAAGACAGACATTATAATGAATTCAAATTTATTTAAATTTAACTTAAATCTAATATCTATTAATAAATAAATTAAAGTTTATTAAGAATTAGAATTTGATTAAAAATTTTACGTTTATAGAGTAAATGATATTTTAGCTGGTTAATGTAACTATAATATTTTACTACTAGCATACTCTATACTTCATTATTTTAGAATCTAAAATGCATATTTGCTTATCTTAAGTGTTTGAAAAAGCAGAAAATAAATACAGTGAATTATTTTTTACATAAATGAATTGTAGAGAAATCCAATTTAAAACATAAACACTAAGGTCTGGCAAAAGTAAGAAATTTATATTTATAACTATGTAAATATCTGTAGAATTATAAACAGTAATTTAGTTAAAGCTCTTATCATAAATCGCAATCCAATTTTAATCATTATGAAATTATTAAGCAAGAAATATCTAACTCTATGGATTTAAATTTAAAATATGGTAAGGATTATTAAACAAATTTGTATGCCAATAGAAGTCGTTTTATGATTAGAAGAAGTGAACTTAAGAATCACCCAATTAAGTTTACCCAATATATATATTATCTTCTTATTTAGTTTTAATTATTATCATATTTTAACTATCTATGATATTTTCTGATTTCTTATAGTATTGTGTATCATCTAAACGATAATAATTAATTATTTAATCAATTGGTTACGTGTTTTAAGATGTACTTGTTGTTGTTAAATTTAGTAATTGTTTTGTAAGGAGATCAAGTTTATAAAAATAGTCAAATTCACTAAAGTACATTTATTTATCGTCGTAGAAAAAATTTGTTATGAAGAATCCAGATAGAATTTTACCAAGATATTATAGGTCAAATGTGTAAGCTGAAATATTATTAAATCCAATAACAAATATCTCTTTAGTGATTTATGAAGTCAAGAAAAAGCTTGTATAAAAATTTCCTAGATTAACTAATTAGTATTCAAGTGTTCTCTTGCTTATTGAAAATGGTTAAAATGAAAAATCAATTGTCTGTAAATAAATAAGATCTCCATCAAAAATTACAGGCAGTCTTTTATCTTTGTCAATAAGCATAAAATCTGCAAAATGTTAAGAAGGAGAAAAACTAAAAATCTAATTTAAATTAGCTGAAACTAAATCTAATTAATAAAGTGACTAATCCTGAAAGTTGAGAATCACTAAAAAACTATCCTGTACAACAATGAAACTACCCTAGATGTTTGTTAAATTAGCAAATATTCTTTAGTTAGCTAAGTCTACTAATAAGAATATTTCTTATATTATTAAAAGTTTTTTGGATTAAATGTAACATACATTAGACCTTTCAAAGTAGCTATTTAAATTATAATTCAAAATAAGCTTTTGATTTGAAATATCAACAATGTATTCTTATAAAACTCCAAATTCAACTGAAAATGATGTTATTAAATATTAATTATCAATTATACGATTAATTATTTGTTGTAGGCCTTATATTTAAAAAGATTGTTAAATAGTTGTTAAAATTCTTGGGTTTTTTTAGAGATTATTAAGTTAATAAATTATATTTTGCTTGCTTATAAGAACCTACTAAAGAAAATAGCTATTATTTATAGAAAAAAATGAGGGCTTTTAACTTGCTTAATTTATATTTAGGATTAGTTAATTCTGAGATATAATCTTGAATTGGTACTAAACTGAATTCATTATTTATTTGTAAAGCTCAATATTTTAGCTTAAAAATTAATACGGATTAAGAAATTCGAATTAGAAATCGTCATTAATTAAATTGTATTTAATTCTTATGCAATTATTGTAAATTCCAAACTATTAAGGATCTAAAATGTATTGGCTTAATATTATCTATACTTCATCTTACGATGTCATAAAACCAATTATTTAATATTTTAGGAATTTCTTGTTTATTTGTTTAAAATCGATGCTAATTTTTGTTTGTGTATTTTAGTACTAATGGAATGTGTCAGTTAAATTTGCAAATACATAAGAATTCTAGTTTTCTAGTAAAATAAAAAAGCTGTTTAAAATATTATTATTGCTTGCTGTCATAAAAAAAAAATTATCAGTAGAGATTACCTAATTTATCAAAACTCCATCATAATTGTCATTAAATTATATTAAGATTAAATTTTGGCTTGTCTAATCATATTATACTACCAAATTAAGAGATTAGCAAGAAAATATGTAATTAGAAAAATAGTCTATTTATAAAATTAGTGTCTAGTCTTTAAGTTCTCCATCTTATTGAAATGTTAATTTATAGAACATATTAGAATTGCTAACATATAGAAGTGTGGAAGATATAATATAGTTTTATTTTTACAACAGTATTTTATCAGGAATTACACTAAAACATTATTTTGACAATTTAAGTGATATAGAAAAGTCTTATTAAAGTGTTCCTACCTAATATGAATAAAAAAAATCATTAAATTGAATAAGTTTATGAACAAATTAAATAATTACAAATAGTTAATTAACATCTCTAGACTGAATATAATATCTATTTAATACTTTTAATAAAGTATAATAGCTGATCTATAGTTAAATACTATTAATTTTTTTGTTTAATATGTCATACCATATTAAAGAGGATGCTTAACTATTTGCCATGAAAACGAGTTTATAATCATCATCTACATAAAAAATTGTAAGCTATTATTCCAAATTCTATTCATCAAATTCTATTTGTAGAGTCTCGAAATTCATAACATTAAACCTTTATCCCTGAAGGTATCCACCATAAACTCCTGATAAAAAATACTATATTTAGGTCTCATCTTATCTTCGAAAGAATCCAAACGTGTTTATCTCTTGTAAAGTTTATTTAGTTATTATATTCCAGTTTTGATCCACAATAGCGAAGCTGCAAGATCCGCCACTTATAATTATGTATTGATTATCTTTAATTATTCCAATATCATTTACAAATGTTTACATAACAGAACTAGACAATTACTGAATTTATGGACATTGCTAAGTTTATTCACAAATTTAGTTACTATAATTCTAAAAATAAGATGATAGACAGGTATTCGTGCATTTTCTACTTTCGAAAGGTGGGTTAAGAAATTATAAATCAGATTCGCAAATCCCTTTTTTAGTATTACACTGATTATTATTTTTATCAAGCACTAAATTCTCATCACACAACAGACAAATTTATTAAGAGGTACATTAAACGCATCCATTGACCTTACATTTAATGCATTTTTTGCCTTCGCTGTCAATAACTTCATTTTTTTAACATTAATTTTTACAAGTAGATATATCATCATAAGTCATGTATGAATTTTTTAAGCAACTAATGCATGATTACTGGCTTAAATTAAAGCAATTTTCGCATACTGATGAACAACTAAGGCAAGCTTGTGATAGAGCGTCAAATATTTAAGACTTTTAACATGTTTGACCAAAGCAATATTATATGAATATAAGATTCATTATAAATTTTTTTACAAAATGTGATCTCATAATTAAATTAATTTGATAAGTAAATTCAAAATTCTTTTGCGATTAATTATTCTTGCTAATTAAAAAGTGAATAACTTAAACAAAATCAAAATAATCATTGTGGTGATCTCATAATATTAAAAAATAAATTTGAACTCTTATGATTTAAAAAGAAAAAAAAATCCTTCTATTTTAAAACTAAATAAAAAAGTTTTGTATTATTTCAACTGAATAGGGAATTAATACTTCCTTTAAAATAAATAATTAAAGCAAATAATTTTTTAGTTTATTGCTAATAAAAAAGAAGAAAGATCATAAAGCTCAACCTTAGTAATTTAGAAATTTCTTTTAAAAAGATTTGTTCCAAAATATTTCATTCAATATATTAATCTGAAATTTGTAACAAATATTTTAAATTTACATGAAAATTAAATAATAATTTTTATTAATAATTATGAGAATTAAAGAACATGTTTAAATAGATTATTTATCCTGTTTTTATTAAACCTTTTAAATAAATTTACCTTAAAACCTCACTTGAAATGTGCAAAGTAAACACATTACTTTTATTTTCTTTAATAATGAGAAAACCTCGACAATTACAATATAAAAATAAATAATAATTTTATTAAATATATTATTATGTAAAAAGAGAATAATTAATTTACATATAATGATAAGCTTTTTTTTTTGGTGATTTCTAAATAAAATTTGTTTTGTATATAATTAAATTTGTTACTGTAAAACCTTTAGCCTCCTTCTTCCAAGTTCACAAAAAAAGAGAAGCTATGAGAAAAATGTAAACTAAAGAAATAAATTTCAATTACATAAAAAATTTTTTCTCATAAATAGGAAAAATTATGTTTTTTATTTTAAAATGTACAACTAAAATATAATAAAATTTAGTAGTATTTAATTATGTCTAAAATATACATATTTTAAAAAATATAATGATATATAATTAAAAAATATAAATGAATATCAAAATAATTAATATTTAATTCACAATTTATACATCAATAATTTAAAGATTTATATTTATCTAATTTGCTTTCAAACTCTAAAGTTTTTTAAAGTATATTTTAATTTTCTTGATTTTAAGCATAGCTTTAAGGTGTTATTAAATCTATATTGCTAAACATTTATTCTTTTGATTAGGATATAATTAATTAAATAATTTGAAAAAAAAGAAAATAAATTTACATTATGGATTATTATTAGTTTTCCCTACTTATTCAGATTAGCAGCTTATTTATTTTAAATAATTTAAATTATTGTTCACCTCTTCTTATTTTATGCTAGATGTCAAAAAATTCAAATTAGAATTTCTCAATTTTTCTAACTCTTTTCTCTCTGATGGGATATTTATAAATTAACTTTCTAGATTAAACTACACCAATAGTTACTCTTCATTGTAAAAATTGTAGTTTTTTAAAAATTTGAGAAGAATTCTAAATTTCCTTTAAACTTCTTTCAACTTAAGTAAAGATCTTATTTTTTAGTTGCTAATTATTTAAACATTAGTGAATTTTTTAGGGTATTTTTATTTTAATTTCAAGAGTAAATTCTAAACTAAATTATTATCAGCTTTATTTGCATTTACTTATATATTTATCATTCCAAATATCAATTGTAAGAAGAGATATATGTTTGGCAATATAATAATTAAAACAGTGATTATTAAAAAAACTGTTTATTGAATTTATTAAGATGATATCTGCTAAATATAAAAGAAATTCAGAGCCAATATGCAAATCAAATTAGAAAAATGCTGTAAATCATTGTAATTTTATTAAATATAGGGCTTTGCTTTTCCAACTAAAAAGATATTAAGCGACATTATAATGTTCATCAAAACCTTTATTCAAAAATAGTTTAAGCTTTTTTTAAAAGTGAAATTAAAATTTACTTAAATTAACTGATTATTTTCTTTGAGCAAAATAAAAATTATGATTAGTGATGCTTTGTAGATGATCTTATAGAACTCCCAATAGTACATTTTATCTCTAAATCCTGCAAAAATGTATGAATATTATACTTTAATAAAAAAAGATTTCTTTCCTTTTCTTACAAGATACACACTAACAAATAAAATAATAGGTATAATCATTCCATAGATGATCAATAGAGGTAAGCAAAATATAAATATATAAGGTAAATGATATTTTGGATCATAGCATTTGATATTATAGTCTAAATCCATATACTTTTAATCTCCTATCTAAACACAGTTCATAGACTTACTTAAAATAGTAATAATTGAAACAAAATAATAAAAGTAAATAAAAATTAAAGCAGCTCTGGCATGCCTTATAAATAAATTTTATTTGAACTTTAAAAAAATATAGCCTATTAAAAAATATAAGGTGATAATTAAAATAGGTTGCAATAAAGACCAAAGCAATTAATAGAACCACAAAGGTTGTAAATTAGGTTTCGTTGTATATAGGCAGTCTATAGATTTACTGATAGCACCTAATGGATTACCTGTTATTTAAACAGGTACTGAAATTGCCATAAAATTATTAAATAAGCTATAAACCAATGAAAGAATTTGCAAATGATCATTTAGAATCTTAGAAAATATTTTTTGTCTTTCTGATTTATCTAAAATATAATTTTAAATTAATTTAAATTTATTTAAAAAAATGATTAATTACATGTGTTGCTTAAAAAAAGTATCCCTGACTTTTTAACATAATGGCCTAAAAGTTTAATATACAATTACTTTTATAAGCTTCTGACCATAAAAAAAATATAAGCAATGACTACAAAGAATTTCAGGAAATTATTTAAAAAAATTAGCATAATATTATCTGAGCATTTGTAGCATTATTTTGATGTAATATATTCTGCATAAGAATCATCCCAAATTTAACCATAAATATCACAAGATCCACATATTATACCTATATATCCTCTTTCACAATTAAACTTTTTATGATAAAATTAAATTTTAATAAACAAATGATTATGAAGTATTATTTATCTTATTTATATAATTTAAAATAATTAAAAAAAGATAATTTATTCATAATTATTTTGTAATGCTAAGTGTGGGCGCGCCATAGCACCAAAAAGCAGATATTAAAAAAAAAAAAAATTATTTATGATATCCTCTAAGTTGGTTTTATATTGTATAAAGGGTTTTTTCTACCCACTTTTCAACATTATTGTAAATTAAATATGTTTTTAATTTTTATTTTTTTTCTTTTTGAAAATAAAAAAATTTTTTTTAGTTGATCAATAAATATTTTTTTCTAATAATTGTAATTTGAATCAAAAAAGGTACGTTTTGCTCTATTAAAATGATTGAAAAAGTCTCATTTTTTAATGTGTTATTTCTTATATAAAATAAATAGCCATTTAGATTAAGACGCGCAGTCTTCAAGAATCGTATTTTAATCGTGGGCTCAGAAATATTTATCACAAATTGTTTCAAATTTGAAAAAAATTAATAATCTTACCTTTGATTGATTGCTTTGAGGCTAACAAACATTAGGATTATAATTACAATAAATAATATCATCTGTAAATTCATTACTTCTCCAGTAACCGTTTTTCAACTAAATCTTTGAACCTGAACAATACACAGCAGAGTCTGGACACTTTTTGCACTCACCATCAAGAATATCTAATGAGTATTTTCCCTCTGGACAAGACTCACAAATAATAGAATTACTAAATTATTTTTGAATTTACCCTATCCTACATTAATCAAAATTAAGTAAAACTTAAAGATCTAACTAACCTTAATTAATTTAGATATTATTATTAGAATCAACTAATTGTGGAAACACATTTGATCTTATTTTCATACTCATAGTACTGAGTGGCTTATACATAGGCTATACTGTTAAATAAAAACCTCCATTTTAATAATCGCTTGATTTTAAATTTCCTACACATTGTACTTCAATATTTAATTAATCACATGTAATTTCTATATTGATCTATCTAATTATTAGTAAGACATCGTCACTTAAGCTACTTTGATTTTGAATTGATGGAATATAAACAGGAGTTCCTTCTTCATCAAGGACCTATATTTTTTAATAAGTAATTTACTCACCACTTTAAATTCCATCTACTTCAAGTGAGTATTATTTGTAATTTATATTATGTGAGCTTTAAATAGTAATATCTTTTTGAGAAATGTAAATTTTCCTTAAAGTTGATCCTAAATTTTTACCATAGATGTTGGCATAATTATTTTAAATAGTATTATTTTGCTTAATACCTTTCTATAATATTATTACAAAGTCAGGAACTATTTATTGATAATAAATTCCACCTCCTATTTGAGCTTTATTGGATTCTATTTGGGAATTCTTTAATATTAAATTAACTTTGGATAGGTTTATAGCTCCTCCAGTAGATAGCACGGCTTAATTCATAACAAAAGCAGAAAAGTTAATATCCAAAGTACCCAAATATTTTGTGTTTATAAAATTGATTGCACCTCCATTTTTTTAAAGGCATTTGTTAGAAATAAAATGTGAGTAATATATATTAGCCTTTTATGTCTCTATTAGTTATAAAGCACCTCCATATCCATCTGAGTTTATATTATCTTAAAATATACATTCAGTTAATATAATATTGTAGCATTAATTAACTTGTATAAATGATGATAATGTGTTTTAATTTAATTTATTAAGCTTAAGAGTTATATTATCTAATGTAACTTAATCTAAATTATTCAGTAAAATTAGAGAAGCTTCCAAATTAATTTTATTATTAATAAAAGATGATTTAATCAGCTTAGCCTCTCGTTAATATAGTTCCTAGTTATTTTAAAGCTACTATTCATTAACTAATAAGAAAGATATAAAGTTATCAAAAAATTAATTATTTTAAATAGTGAAGTTTGTAATGTTAATAAAATTTATTGCAAATTAATTTTTTTTATTATTTGATAAAGGTTATATATTATTCATAGACATTTTGTTTATTTATAATACTTGAGCAGTCAAATCTAAGATATTAAAATCTGTAAAAACTGTACTGACAGTTAAATTTTTAACTTAAATTGAATCAACTTGTAAAAATATTTAAGTTTAGTTAGAATTAATAATAGATACGTCTTTTAGGAATAAACTCTAACAAATAAATTAAACTTAATTAATTTCTAAGTTTTACAAGTTGATAAAACTAAGTGAATTACTATTTTTAATTTCTATTTCTTATAAACTGGTATGAGAAGAAAATAATGCATTAAAGATTGTAGAAAACTGTAATTTAACTATTTAAACATTTGTGATATTAGTGTTTTAGATTATTTAGGCATTAAAGAGTTAAATATCCTATGACTAAGTGATATTTAGATCAGAAACATCCAAATAATATGAATTGTTTAAGTAAAATATTTACAAGTTAGAACAGCTAATGACATTAATATTATTGATAGTTAAATTTGTATTATTAACCGCGCTAAAAACAGTTTGAAGGTTTTGATTTAATTTCATAGATTATTTAATATTAATGTTAGAAAGATAAACATTCTTAATTTGAATTATAGTGTTATTAATCAAATTGAATAAAGTATTTTAAAGTGTACTTAAGTTGGTTATATTAAGTTTTTCTATAACAACTAATTAGCAATTTTAGATAATTAATTGCCCAAAACTTTAGCTTTCTTGTGCAACTAAATGTATGCTAGTAAGATAAACTTTTTCAAAATTTTACAAAATCAGAGAATTTTATATGTTTAAAGTTATATCTGACATTTAAAATATTTTCATGAAATTATTTTAATTTATATTTATTAAACCCAAACTCAATGACATTTATTTTATCTAAAAATTTACAATTTATTTTGCATAAGGAATGTTATCTTACCAACAAATATTACTATTTTAAGAAGTTGACTAATTAATCAAAGATAATTATTAACTAACCTAAATTTCGTTAAATAATTATTGAGATAGTGATCTAATACATTATTGATCAACATAAACAATTTCTATCACTTGAAGAGTTGTATCAATATTAAAATTTTATAAATTTGAGAGAGTTTCGAAAAGTGTTTCTTATGTACGAATATTCTCTTCAGTTCGATTCTATTGCTCTATACTAAGATTACATTTATCGTTAGGTGATAAAGGTATTACTATTCTTTCTATATCAGACTATGACGACAAGATAATAAGCAAGCTATATTACCCTTCTTAACTTTTTATGAGTTACAAAACCTAGATTTGATAATATTTCTTATTTTTTTAAAAGAGTAGTTTATAATCAGAGTTATATTACAATTATATTAAGTAAATTTATTCTTTTTAGATTATTATGAAGTAATTATTAAAATTGATACTAATCATATTTATTGCTTCATGTATACCATAATTTATAACAGGAAATTATTATTAAAAGCTCAAACCATTATAGATTATTATATCTGTTGGGCACACAGAATATATGAAATTAGAGTCAAAAGTTATTATCGCTTGCTTTAAGCATGGATTTAACATAGAACTTATAAAATTCAAATTCCAATCGTAAATATTTGTTGTACCTTTATTTGAGACAGTATATATTATTTTCCTAAAAGGATCATTCACAGTATTTGTAATTGCAGTTTTTTGAAGTAATAATTGTTAAAATAAATTTGTATTCACATTTAAAATTAAGATAATAGTATTTTAAGAATCTGTTGAAACGATACACACTTAAGAAGTAATTGAGCTTGATTCAATATAATCATTAGTATTATATCTATCTTCATATTCAAAAGGGATCTTCCACCAATTATTTTGATAATTCTTTATATCTTTAGATTAAAGCTTAAACATGAACTAAAATACACTAGTATTTTAAAGATTAATATCATTTATTTTTTTAGTTAAAATATTGAAGGTATAAATTATATTGACAGAAGGAAGAACTATAAAATCACCAATTATTAAGGCTTAAGAGAAGTCACTCTATGGAAGACTAAAAAAATTAACTTCATTAATTTGGTCAGCTTAAAGGTTTAATTAGTTTAATTACAAATTTTGCTAGTATAAAATGAGAATTTGCTACCTAGGTTTATCATAAAAATAGTTGTCTGGATTTTAAGATAATTGTATCTTTTAAATTAATTACAATTTTTCTTTTATTAAATCTACTTCGATTAAATGAAGGTTATCAAACAGTATATAAATAATTTATTTTGTGCTTATTTGTATTAATTCAGTAAAATAGGGATGAATATTGTATTAATCTTGCAATAACATTAAATAATCTACTAGCACAGATTATTTAAACAAGTTAATAGAATAATTTGCTAAACTATAATAAACTTAATATTAATCGTTGAATACTATGTTTTATATGTTTTGGTACTAAGCTAAATTAGTTTCAGAAGAATAGAGAACTTCAGTCAAATCAAAAGAAATCAGTGCAGTTTAAGTCAATACATTTAACAAATTAAACTAAGCATTTAAGTATATATTTTAAATAGGTGTTTCTTATTGCTATTACAAGGAAAAACTTTCTATAAAAGTCATTTCAGGATATTAATACATGTGAATAAACTTATCTGAATATAAAAAAATGATGTTTTTTATCTCATCCATTATGATTCCTTTTGTTTGATATACTTAAATTTAAAAAAGAGTCACATTTTTTGTTAAAAAATCGCATAAATAAATTATTGGAGTATTATCAATAACTATAACGCTTTTTTATTTTTAAAAATAGTATCCCAAGTGATTATCAAATTGGCTAGCAGTTTTATATAAAAAGAATGTGCTATTAGCAAAAACGTCGATAATGATAATCTATTTTTTTGATCCAGTGAGGATAATGTAAATATCATTATCTATATTATAATAAGATTATGTTAATTGGTATTAACAAATATCCTTGTAACTTATTAGTTATTCTAAATCTTTTTTAATTACATTTATTGACAATTCTAAGGAATAAATAGCAAACACTTAATTTTTCACTTTTATTATTGGATTACAACATAAGTCCACACCATAATAACTAGACAATATCTATTTAATAAATAATTAAGTTCTAAATTTAGCAAATAAAATGAAATATATTTAACTATATTTTTATGGCTTTATTATATTTGTTTATTTTTAAATGCTATTAAGAAATTTAAGAAAAAATACTTACTTATTATGGATATAATTATCCGCTTGTATAATCAAAGATTTAGAAACAAGGTTTGCTCAAAATTATTAATTTTTCATTACAATCTAAATCAAATAATACCTAACTCAAATCTAAATAAGATTGACAATATAAAGAATTCAAGTTTATTTAAATTTAACTAAAATCTAACATCTATTATAAAATAAATAAAAGTTAATTAAGAATTAGAATTTGATTAAAAATTTTACGTTTATAGAGTAAATGATATTTTAGCTTGTTAATGTAACTATAATATTTTGCTACTAGCATACTCTATACTAAATTATCTTAGAATCTAAAATACATATTTGCTTAACTTAAGTATTTGAAAAAGCAGCAAATAAATACAGCGAATTATTTTTTACATAAATGAATTGTGGTTAAATCCAATTTAAAACGTAAATGCTAATGTCTGATTATAGCAAAAAATTTATATCGATAATTTTAAAAATGTCTGTTGAATTGTAAATAGTAATTTAATTAGAGCTCTTATCATAAACTGCAATCCAGTTTTAACCATCATCAAATTCTTATGCTAGAAATATCTAATTCTAAGAATTTAAATTTAAAATACGGTAAGGATTATTAAATAAATTTATATGCCAATAGAAGTCATTCTATGATTAGAAGAAGTGAATTTGAGAATCACCCTATTGAGTTTACCCAATATATATGTTATCTTCTTGTTATGTTTTAATTATTATCATATTTTAACTATCTATGATATTTTCTGATTTCTTGTAGTATTTTGTTTCATCTAAACGATAATAATTAATTATTTATTCAACTGGTTACGCGTTTATAGATGTACTTGTTGTTGTTAAATTAAATAATTGTTTTGTAAGGAGATCAAATTTATAAAAAAAATCAAATTCACAAAAGTATATTTATTTATCATCATAGAAATAATTTGTTATGAAGAATCCAGATAGAATTTTACCAAGATATTATAGGTCAAATGAGTAAGCTGAAATATTATTAAATTCAATTTTAAATATCTCTTTAGTTATTTATGAAGTCAAAAAAAAGTTTGTCTAAATCTTACCTAGATTTACTAACTAGTATTCAAGTGTTCTCTTGCTTATTGAAAATGGCTAAAATAAATAATCAGCTGTCCGTAAATAAATAAGATCTCCATCAAAAATTGCAGGGAGTCTTTTATTTTTGTCAATAAACATAAATTCTACAAAATTTTAAGTTGAAGAAAAAGTAAAAATCTAATTTAAACTAGCTGAAACTAAATCAAACTAATAAAGTGACTAATCCAGATAGTTGAGAATCACTAAAAAACTATCTTGTACAACTATAAAAGTGCCCTATATGTTAGTTAAATTAGCAAGTATTCTTTGGTTAGATAAATCTACTAATAAGAATATTTCTTGTATTATCAAAATTTTTTTGGATTAAATGTAACATACATTAGACTTTGAAATAAAGCCAATTAAATTATAGTTTAATATAAGCTTTTTATTAAAAATATCAGTAATATACTCATTGACAACTCCGAACTGAACTGAAAATGATGTTATTAAATATTAATTATCAAATACACGATTAATTATTTGTAGATTGCCCTACACTTAAAGAGATTATTAAATCGTTGTTAAAATTCTTGGGTTTTTTTAGAGGTTATTTAGTTAGTAAATTATATTTTACTTGCTAATAAGAACTTACTATTAGAAATAATTATTATTTATAGTATAAAATTAGGGTTTTTATGTTACTTAATTTACATTCAAAATTAGTTAATTTATAGATATAATATTAAATGAATACTACATTTAATCCATTACTTCTCTGTAAAGCTAAATATTTTAGTTTAAAGATTAATATGGATTAAGAATTTAGAAAAAGGAATCATTTTTAATTAAATTGTATTTAATCCGTAAACAATTATTGTAAATTCCAAAGTATTAAGCATATTGAATGTATTTTCTTATTATAATCTATATCTCATCTTACTATATCATAAAACTAATTACTTAATATTATAGGAATGTCTTGTTTATTTATTTAAAATTTACACTGATTTTTGTTTATGTATTTTAGTACTAATAGAGAGCGTCAGTTAAATTTGCAAATAGATAAGAATTCTAGTTTTCAAGTAAAATGAAATAGCTATTTAAAATTTGATTATTTGTTACTGTAATATAAAGAAGAGTATCCTGAAAGATTACCTAATTTATCAATACTCCATCATAAGTGTCATTAAATTATATTAATAGTAATTGTTGTCTATTATAATCATATTACACTACCAAATTAAAAGATTAGTATGAAAATATGTTAGTAGGAAAATATTCTATTTCTAAAATGAGGATTTAGTCTATGAGCTCTCCATCTTACTGAAATGTTAATTTGTAGAACCAATTTTAAATATCAAATGTTGAAGATATAATATAATTTTATTTTTGCAACAATATATAATCAGGAATAGGACTGAAGCATTATTTTGACTATATAAGTGATATAGAAAAGTCCTATTGAAGTGTTCCTACCTAAAAAGAATTAAAAAAATAATTAAATTGAATTTATTTATAAGTAAATTTAATAATTACAAATAGTTAATTAACTTCTTTAGACTGAATATAATATCTGCTAAATATTTTTAATTAAATACTGTATCTGCTTTATAGTTAAACACGATTAATTTTTTTATTTTATATATCATACCATATTAAAGCTTATGCTTAACTATCTATCATGAAAACAAGCTTATTAACATGATCTATATAACTAATACCATGTTATGATTCCAAATTTTATTCATCGAATTCTATTTGTAGAGTCTCAAAATTCATAACATTAAACCTTTATCCCTAAAGACATCCGCCATAAACTCCTGATAAAAAATATTATATTTAAGTCTCATCTTATCTTTGAAAGAATCCAAATGTGTTTATCTCTTGTAAAGTTTATTTTGTTATTATATTCCAGTTTTGATCCACTATAGCGAAGCTGCAAGAGCCGCCACTTATAGTAATGTATTGATTCTCTTTAAATATCCCAATGCCATTCACATACCTATTAATAACAGAGCTAGATAATTGCTGAATTTATGGGCATTCCTAAGTGTATTCACAAATTTAGCTACTGTAATTCAAATAATAAGATTATTGACAGGTATTCATACATTTTCTACTTTCGAAAGGTGGATTAAGTAATTATAAATCAGATTCGCAAATCCCTTTTTTAGCATTACACTGATTATTGTTTTTATCAAGCACTAAATTTTCATCACAAACCAGACAAATTTATTAAGAGGTGCACTAGACGCATCCACTGACTTTACATTTAATGCATCTTATGCCTTCGCTGTCAATAACTTCATTTTTTTGGCAAAAATTTTAACAAGTAGAAATATCATCATAACTCATGTAAGAATTATTTACACAACCAATGCATGAGTTTTGGCTTATATTAAAGCAATTTTAGCAATTTGGTGAGCAGCTAAGACATGCTTGTGATAGAGTGTCAAATATTTAAGATATTTAACACGTTTGAGCTAAGCAATATTATAAGAATATTAAATTCATTATAATTTGTATTCCTTTATGCGATTTCATAATTTAATTCCCTTAGTTAATCTAATTTGATAAGTATATTCAAAAATTATTTGCTATTTGTAATTATTTTTAAGCAAATAGTCCAAATCTTAAACAAAATCAAAATAATCTTTGCAATTATCTTTTAATATAAAAACTTGAAATTATATGATTGAGAAATTGTAAAAATCATAGTATTTTAAAACAAAATTATAGTTTTGTGTTATTTCAACTTAACAAAATAAAAAACTATATTTAAAATTTATAAAAATATTTGCTTCAAGTATTACACTTAAAAATGAAGAAAAAATAAAAAGCATATTTTATTAATTTAGACATTTCTGAGAAAAACTATCTTTCAAAAATATTTCATTCAATTTATAAATCTGAGATTTTTAGCAAACAAAAATTAAAAATTCATATGAAAATTATAAAATAAATTTTATTAATATTATGTGATTCAAAATATCATACATCAATTTACACTATTCACCTATTTTTATTAGATTTTTGCCAAATAAATTTACTGTAAAATCTCCTTTTGAAATGTATAAGCCAAAAATAAGTGTTAGAATTCTTTTTAAAAATTAAGCAAAAAGAGTTTTATAACTAAAAATTTTTACTCTGTCTAATTTTAAAAATAATAGGTATATCTGTAAGATAAATCTTAATTTAAAAAAGAAAAAAATTCATGTAGATTACCATATAATTATTTTTTATATAAATAATTTAAAACCTAAAACAGCTAATAAATTATAGTTAAAATGAAATCATTTTTTACAATATTTTTATGTTTAAAAATAGATATTTTCAAAAATTTAATATTTTAAAATTAAAAAACAAAAATAAATATGAAAATATTTTACATTTAAATCATAATTAAACGTTCAAAAATAGAAAAATATCTTTTTATCTAACTTTCTTTCAATTTCTAAAGCATTTCCTTAATCTACTAACAGTATATTTTAATTTTCTTGAGTTTACTGATTTTAAGCATATTATTAAATTGATGTTGAATCTAAATTAGTAGTTGTTAATTCTTTTGATTATTTTAAAAATGAATAAATAATTTGAAAAAAAAAAAATTTACATTATAGAT
Source organism: Tetrahymena thermophila SB210 (assembly GCF_000189635.1). Taxonomy (NCBI): domain Eukaryota; phylum Ciliophora; class Oligohymenophorea; order Hymenostomatida; family Tetrahymenidae; genus Tetrahymena; species Tetrahymena thermophila. Next base: position 62,519 of record NW_002475972.1, read on the forward strand.
TAGTGTAAGTTTTCCTCGTTTATTCAGTTTAGTTATTTACTTATTTTTAATAATTTAAATTATTGTTCTTCTCTTCTTATTTTATGTTTGATGTCAAATAATTCCAATTAGAATTTCTCTAATTTTCTATTCCTTTTCTCTCTGAAGGGATATTTATAAATTAACTTTCTAGATTAAATTACACCAACAACTACTCTTCGTTGTAAAAATTGTAATTTTTTAAGAATTTGAGAAGAATTTTAAATTTTCTTTAAACTGATTTTAGTTTAATCAAGGATCTTATTTTTGATTTATTAATTATTTAAACATTAGTAAATATACTAGGATATTTTTATTTTAATTTTAAAAGAAAATTCTAAAATAAATTGTTATCTTTTTTATTTGCATTTATCAACACATCTACCATTCCAAATATCAATTATAAGAAGAGATATAAGTTTAATAGTATTATTATTGAAGCAATAATTGCTTAAAAAACTATATATTGGGTTTATTAAAATTATATCTGCTAAATATAGAATAAATTCAAAGCCAATATGCAAAGCATAGTAGATAACTGCTATAAATCATTGTAAATTTATTAAATATAAGGCTTTGATTTTCCAACTAAAAAGATATTAAGCGACATTATTATGTTCATTGTTAAAACCTTTATTCAAAAATATAATAAATATTTATTAAATCGAAATTAATATTTACTTAAATAAACTAATAATTTTCTTTGAGCAAAATAAAAGTTATTATTAGGGTTGTTTTGTAGATGATCTTATAGAACTCCCAATAATACATTTTATCTCTAAATCCTGCAAATATGTATGAATATTATACTTTAATAAAATAAGACTTCTTTTTTTTTCTGACGAGATATACGCTAACAAATAAAATAATAGGTATGATCATTCCATAAATGATCAACAGAGGTAAGCAAAATATAAATATATATGGTAAATGATATTTTGGATCATAGCATTTGATATTATAGTCCAAATCCATATACTTTTAATCTCCTATATAAACACAGTTCATAGATTTACTTAGCATAGTTATAATTGAAACAAAATAATAAAAGTAAATAAAAATTAAAGCAGCTCTGGCATGCCTTATGAATAAATTTTATTTGAACCTTAAAAAAATATAGCCTATTATAAAATATGAGATTATAATTATAATAGGTTGCAATAAAGACCAAAGCAATTAATAGAACCACAAAGGTCGTAAACTAGAGTTCTATGCAAATAAGCAATCTATAGATTTACTGATAGCTCCTAATGGATTACCAGATATTTAAACAGGTACTGAAATAGCCATAAAATTGTTAAATAAGCTATATATCAAAGAAAGAATTTGCAAATGATCATTTAGAATCTTAGAAAATATTTTTGGTCTTTCTGATTTATCTAAAAATATATTTTAAATAAATTTTAAATTATAAAAAAATGCTTGATTAATTACATGTATTGCCTAAAAAAAGTATCCCTGACTTTTTTACATAATGTCCTAAGAGTTTAATATATAACTGATTTTATAAGCTTCTGACCATAAAAAAAATATAAGCTATTACTATAAAGAATTTTAGTAAATTATTTAAAACAATCAGGCTAAGGTTATCTGAGCATTTATAGCATTATTTTGATGTGATTTATTCTGCATACGAATCATCCCAAATTTCACCATATATATCACAAGAAGCACATATTATACCTATATATCCTCTAGCACAATTAAACTTTTTATATAAAAAAGAAATTTAAATATAATTAAAAAAGTATTTACCACATTAATATAATTCAATTTAACATAAATCCTAATATATTAACATTATAAAAAAATAAAAATTTTTATATTTTCGACTGAATTTTTTTAAACTGATAAAAAGTCTAGGAGTGGAGAAAAGAGTGCTTATATATGATGATTTGGAGTAATTAGAAATAGAATTACAAATTCCCAAATTTGAATAAAATTAAAAATGTTACTTTCGATTGATTGCTTTAAGGTTAACAAACATCTGGATTGTAATTACAATAAATAATATCATCAGTCAACTCATTACTCCTCCAGTAACCATTTTTCAACTAAATTTTTGAACCTTAGCAATACTCAGCAGAGTCTGGACATTTTTTGCATTCACCATCCAGAATATCTAATGAGTATTTTCCCTCTGGACAAGACTCACAAATAATAGAATTACTAAATTATTTTTGAATCTAGCCTATTTTACATTGATCAAAATTAAGTATCACTTGAAGATCTAACTAACCTTAATTAAATTAGATATTATTATTAGAATCAACTAATTGTGGAAACACATTTGATTTTATTTTCATAATCATTGAATTTAGTGGTTTATACATAGGTTATACAGTTAAATAAAAACCTCCATTTTAAAAATAACTTGATTTTAAATTTCCTACACATTGTACTTCAACATTTAATTAATCACATATAATTTCTATATTGATCTATCTAATTATTAGTAAGACATCATCACTTAAGTAATTTTAATCTTGAATTGATGGGATAAAAACAGGACTTTCTTCTTCATCAAGAACTTGTATTTTTTTAAAAATAATTTACTCACCACTTTAAATTCCTTCTACTTCAAGTTAGTTCTATTTGTAATTTATATTATGTGAGCTTTAAATAGTAATATCTTTTTGAGAAATGTAAATTGATCTTAAGGTTGATCCTAAATTTTTACCATAGATACTTGCATAATTATTTTAAATAGTATTATTTTGCTTGATACCATTTTATAGTAATAATACAAAGTCAGGAATTATTTATTAATAATAAATTCCACCTCCTATTTGAGCTCTATTTGATTCTATTTGAGAGTTTTTTAAAATTAAATTAACCTTAGATAGGTTGATAGCTCCCCCTGTTGATAGAATAGCTTAATTACCAATAAAATAAGATTAGCTAATATCCAATATTCCTAAATATTCTACATTTATAAAATTGATTGCACCACCATTTTTTAAAAGGCATTTATTAGAAATAAAGTGTGAGTAATATATATTAACTTATTATGTCTCTATTAATTATAAAGCACCTCCATATCCATCTGAGTTTATATTATCTTAAAACATACATGCAGTTAATGTAATATTGTAGCATTAATTAACCTGTATAAATGATGAGAATGTGTTTTAATTTAATTTGTTAAGCTTAAGAGTTATATTATCTAAAGTAACTTAATCTAAATTATTCAATAAAATAAGAGAAGCTTCTAAATTAATTTAATTATTAATAAAAGATGAATTAAGTAGCTCTGCTTCCCTGAATTTAAATTGTTAATTTTTTTAAAGCTATTGTTAATTTACTGATAAGAATGATATAAAATTATTATGAAATTAATTATTCTAAATAGTGAAACTTGTAATATTTATTAAATTTATTGCAAATTAATGATTTTTATTATTAGATAAAGGTTATATATTATCCATAAACAATTTATTTATTTATAATTCTTGAGCTGTAATATCTATGATATTAAAATCTGTATACATTGAGCTTACAGTAAAATTTTTAACTTAAATTGAATCAACTTGCAAAAATATTTTAGTTTAGTTAGAATTTTCTATTATTATATTTATCATGAACAAATTTTAACAAATATATAAAATGGGATTAATATCTAAATTTTACAAGCTGGCCAAGCTAATTTAGTTACTATTTCTAACTTATATTTCTTATATATTGGTATAAGATGAAAATAAAGCATTAAAAATTGTAGCAAATTGTAATTTAATGATTTAAATTTTTGTGATGTTAGAGTTTTAAATTAATTAGACATTGAAAAGTTAAATATTTTATGATTAAGAAATGTTTAAATCAGATGCTTCTAGATATTAAGAATTATTTAATTAAAATATTTGTAAGTTAGAAGAATCAGTAACATTAATATTATTGATAGTTAAATTTGTATTATTATTCGCACTAAAAATACTTTGAAGATTTTAGTCTAATTTCATAGATTATTTAATATTTATGTTAGAAAGATAAACATTCTTAATTTGAATTATAGTGTTATTAATCAGATTGAATAAAGTATTCTAAAGTATGCTTAAGTCGCTTATATTAATTTTTTCTATAACAACTTTTTAACAATTTTAAATAATTATATTTCCAAAACTTGAGTCTTCGTGTGCAACTAAATTTATGCCAGTAAGATAAACCTTTTCAAAATTTTATAAAATCAGTGAATTTTAAATGTTTAAAGTTATATCAGACATTTAAAATGTTTTCATTAAATTATTTTAATTTAGATTTATTAAACCCAAGCTCAAGGACATTTATTTTATCTAAAAATTTACAATTTGCTTTGCATAAGGAATATTATCTGACCAACATATTTTGCTATTTTAAGAAGTTGAATAATTAATCAAAGATAATTATTAACTAGCCTCAATTTGTTTAAATATTTATTGAGATAATGATCTAATACATTATTATTCTAGATAAGCTATTTCTATAACTTGAAGAGTTGTATCAATATTAAAATTTTATAAATTTGACAGAGTTTGGTATACTGTTTCTTATGTACGTATACTCTCTTCAGTTCGATTCTATTATTATATGTTGAGATTACATTTATTGTTAGGAGATAATGGTATTACTATTTTTTCAATATCAGACTAGGAAGATAAGATTATTAATAAACTGTATTCTTCATCTTAACTTTTTATGAGTTGCAAAACCTAGACTTGATAATATCTTCCTTACTTTTAAAAGAGAATTTTATAATTAGAATTATATTGCAATTATATTAAGTAAATTTATTCTTTTTAGATTATTATGAAGTAATTATTAAAATTGATACTAATCATATTTGTCGCTTCTTCTATTCCATAATTTATTACAGGAAATTATTATTAAAAGCTCAAACCATTATAGATTATTATATCTGTTGGACAAACAGAATATATGAAATTAGAGTCAAAAGTTATTATTGCTTGCTTTAAGCATGGATTAAACAAAGAACTTATAAAATTCAAATTCCAATCGTAAATATTTGTTATACCTTTATTTAAAACAGTATAGATTATTTTTCTAAAAGGATCATTCACGATGTTTGTAATTGTAGTTTCTTGGAGTAATAATTGTTAAAATAAATTTGTATTCACATTTAAAATTTAGATAATAGTGTTTTAAGAATCTAATGAAACAATACACACTAAAGAAGTGCTTTAGTTTGATTCAATGTAATCACTAGTATTATATCTGTCTTCATATTCAAAAGGGATCTTCCACCAACTACTTTAATAATTCTTTATATCTTTAGATTAAAGCTTAAACATGAACTAAAATGCACTCGTATTTTAAAGATTAACATCATTTATTATTTTAGTTGAAATATTGAAGGTATAAACTATATTGACAGAAGGAAGAACAATAAAATCACCAATTATTAAGGCTTAAGAGAAGTCACTCTATGGAAGATTAGCAAAATTAACTTCATTAATTTATTGAGCCTAAAGGTTTATTTAACTTAATTATAAGTTTTGTTAGTATAAAATGAGAATTTGCTACCTAGGTTTATCATAAAAATAGTTGTCTGGATTTTAAGATAATTGTATCTTTTAAATTAATTATAATTTTTCTTTTAATAAATCTACTTCGATTAAGAAAAAGTTATCAAACAGTATATACATAATTTATTTTGTGCTTATTTGTATTAACTCAGTAAAGTATGGATGAATATTGTACTAATCTTGCAATAGCACTAAATAATCAACTTACACTGCTTATTTAAATAAGTTAATGCAGTAATTTGATAAACTATAGTAAACTTAATATGAATCGTTGAGTACTATGTTTTATATGTTTTAGTATTAAGCTAAATTAACTTCAGAAGAATAGAGAACTTCTGTCAAATCAAAAGAAATCAGTGCTTTTTCAGTCAATACATTTAATAAATTAAATTATGTGTTTAAGTATATATTTTATATAGGTGTTTCTTCTTATAATTTTAGGGAGAAACTCTCTATAAAAGTCATTGAAGGAAACTTATATATGTGAATAAACTTATCTGAGTATAGAAAAATGATATTTTTTTTCTCATCCATTATAATTCCCTTTGTTTGATATACTTGAATTTTAAAAAGAGTTACTTCGTTTGTTAAACAATTGCATAAATAAATTGTTGGAGTATTATCAATAACAATTAAGTTTTAATTTTCTTTAAAGTAGTACACTGAATTATTATCAAATTAACTAGTAGTTTTATATAAAAATAAGATATTATTAGTAAAAATATTTTTAATAAGGATCTGCTTTTGTTATCCTGTGATTAGAATGTAGATGTTTTTATCTAGATCATAATAAGCTTATGTTAACTCGTATTAGCAAGCATCCTAGTAATTTATTGGATAGTACTATTAATTTTTCACTATCTGTATTTAGTCTTCTTAGGTATAAATTGCAAGTAGTTAATTTTACACTTTTAGTATAGGATTACAACACAAACCTTCATCATAAAATCGAAATAATATCTATTAATAATATAATAATTACATATTTTAATTACTAAAATGAAATAATCTTAAATTTATTTAAAAGAATAAATATATATTTATTTATTATTAAATGGTTTCAAAAAATTAAAATTTTAAACATTTTTAAAAAATATTTACTTTATCTAGCAATAGTTTTCCGGTTGTATAATCAAAGACCTCGAAACAAGGTTTGCTGAAAATTATTAATTTAGCATCACAATCTAAATCAAATAATATCTAACTCATATCTGAATAAGACCTACAGAACTATGAACTCCAATCTATTTAAACTTAGCTATTATTATCTTACATCTATATAAATTAAATATATTAGTTAATTAGTAAATATAATGGAATTTAAAATTTTACGTTAATAGAGTAGATAGTATTTTAGTTGGTTAATGCAACTATAACACCTTACTTCTAGCACACTTTGTATTAAGTTATCCCAAAACCTAGATTGCATATTTATATGTCTTGAGTATTTGAAAAAGCAGAAAATAAATTTATTGAATTATATTTTACATAAATAAATTCTAGGGAAATCCAATTTAAAACATAAATATTAAGGTCTAAGAATAGAAAGGTATTCATATTGATAACTTTAAAAACATCTGTTGAATTGTAAATAATAATTTAATTAGGAATTATATCATAAATTGCAATCCAGTTTTGATTGTTATCAAATTATTATGCAAGAAATATCTAAAGGTAAGGCTTTAAATTTAAAATGCGATATGGATTATTAAATAAATTTATATGCCAATAAAAGTCATTTTATGATTAGAAGAAGTGAATTTAAGAATCATCCTATAGTTTTTACCCTATATATAAGTTATCCTCTTGTTATGTTTTGATTATTATCATATTTTAACTATCTATGATATTTTCTGATTTCTTGAAGTATTGAGAATCATCTAAACGATAATAGTTAATTGATTAATCAATTGGTTATGTGTTTATAGATGTACTTGTTGTTGTTAAATTTAGTAATTATTTTGTAAGGAAATCAAATTTGTAAAAATAATAAAATACACAAAAGTACATTTATTTGTCATCATAGAGAAAGTTTTTTATGAAAAATCCAGAATAAATTGTACTAATATATTATAGGTCAAATGTATATGCTTATATATTATTAGTTCCTATTATAAATATCTCTTTAGTTATTTAAGAAGTCAAAAAAGTATTTGTGTAAAAATGATTTATCTTAACTAATTAGTATTCAAGCGTTCTCTTGCTTATAGAAAATGGCTAAAGTTAAAAATCAGCTGTATATAAATAAATAAGATCTCCATCAAAAATTGCAGGCAAATGTTTATCATAATCAATAAAAATAAAATTAGCAAAATTTTAAGTAGGAGAAAAAGTAAAAATCTAAACTAAACTCGCCGATACTAAATCAAGCTAATAAAGTGACTAGTCCTTCAGAATCACTAAAAAACTATCTTGTACTACTATAAAAATCCCCTGCATGTCAGTTAAGTTAGCAAATATTCTTTAATTAGCTAAGTCTATAAATAAGAATGTCTCCATTATTATCAAAATTTTTTTGGATTAGATGTAACAAAGAATAGACCTTTCAAAATAACTATTTAAATTATAATTTATTATAAGCTTTTTATTAACAATATCAGTAATAAACTCTTATAAAACTCCGAATTGCGCTGAAAATGATGTTATTAAATATTAATTGTCAATTAAACGATGAGTTGCTTTTTACATACTTGACACTTAAAGAGATTATTAAATAGTTGTTAAAATTCTTGGATTTTTTTAGAGGTTATTTAGTTAGTATATTAGATTTTACTTGCTTATAACAATCTACTAAAGCAAATAATTATTATTTATTGTATAAAATTAAGGTTTTTAAGTTATTTAATTTAGATTCAAAATTAGTTAATTCTAAGATATAATATTGAATCGATACCTGTCTTAGCTCATAGCTTGTTAGTAAAGCTAAGTATTTTAGCTTAAAAATTAATATGGACTAAGAAATTAGAATGAGAAATCATTTGTAATTAAATTTTATTAAATTCGTATGCAATTATTGTAAATTCCAAAGTTATAAGCATCTGTAATGTATTTATTTAATATAATTTATATTTAATCTTACCATATGAAAAATCCTATTATCTAATAGTCTAATAAATTCTTTTTTATTTATTTAAAATTAATGCTTATTTTTGATTAAGTATTTTAGTATTAATAGATAACGTCAGTTAAATTTGCAAATACATAGGAATTCTAGTTTTCAAGTAAAATAAAAAAGCTATTTTAAATTTAATTATTATTTGCTATCATAAAATAAAAAAAATCTGTTGAGATTTCCTAATTTATCAAAACTCCATCATAAGTGTCATTAAATTATATTAATAATAAACTTTTTCTATATTAATTATATTGTACTACTAAATTAAGAGATTGGCATGAAAATATGTAAGTAGGAGGAAATATTTATAAAACGAGGATCTAGTCTAAAAGTTCTCCATCTTATTAAAACGTTGATTTATAGTATACATAATCATTAGTTAAATTTGTAATAAGCGTTGAAGATATAATATAATTTTATTTTTACAACAATATTTTATCAGGAGCAACACTGAAGCATTTTTTTGACTATGTAAGTGATATAGAAAAGTCTTATTGAAATTTTCCTATCTAATTTGTATTAAAAAATAATTAATTTGAATATATTAATTAATTTAAGAGTAAATTAAATAATTACAAATAGTTAAGTAGCATCTTAAGACTGAATATAATATGTACTAAATATCTTTAATAGAATAAAATGATTGATTTATAGCTAAATACTATTAATTTTTTTATTGTTTATGTCATACCAAATTAAAGCTGATGCTTAATTATCTACCATGAAAACTAGCTTATAAACATCATCTGTGTAAATAATTTTATACTATTACTCTAAATTTTTTTCATCGAATTCTATTTGTAGAGTCTCAAAATTCATAACACTAAACCTTTATCCTCGCATACATCCACCATACATTCCAGTAAAGAAAAAATAATTTTTACTTTCATCTTATGTTACATCGATTTCAAATGAATTTTTATCTAGCAGAGTTTATTTAGTTATTATATTCCAATTTATATCCACAATTGCAAAACTACAAGATACTCCACTTATAACCATGTATTGATTCTCTTTAATGATTGCAATTTCATCCACAAATGTATCCATAATATAGCTAGATAATTGCTAAATTTATGGGCATTCTTAAGTATATTCACAAATCTAGCTATTATAATTCTAATAATAAGATTAAAGACAGCTATTTGTGCATTTTCTACTTTCAAAAGGTGGATTAAGAAATTATTAATCAGATTCGCAAATCCCTTTTTTAGCATTGCACTGATTATTATTTTTATCAAGCACTAAATTCTGATCACAGACCAGACAAATTTATGAAGAGGTGCACTAAACGCACCCATTGACCTTGCATTTAATGCATCTTTTGCTTTCACTATCAACAAATTCGCTTTTTCGACATTAAATTTGACAAGTAGAAATATCATCATAACTCAAATAAGAATTTTTTACACAACCAATGCATGATTATTGGCTTATATTAAAACAATTTTCACAAACTGATGAACAACTAAGACAAGCTTGAGATAGAGCATCTAATATTTAAGATTTTTAACATATTTGAGCTAAGCAATATTATACGAATATTAGACTAATTATAATTTTGTACATTATATATAATCTGATAGTTTTACTTTTATGCTAATTAATCTAATTAAATGAGTAAATTCACAAATTTTCTACAATTTTTTTAGCAAAATGTATATATATTTCTTAATAAAAATCAAACTAAGCATTTTTCTCACCTAATTAAATTAAAAACCAAATTTGAAATTTTTTGATTCATGAACTATAAAAATCCTACTACATGCTTGTTTAAATATTTCTTCCATACTTCTTAATAGCAAAAGATATTTGATTTGAACAGCCATTAAATTTATATAATATTTAGAAGAATTAAAGAAGAAACAGTTACCCTTACTTAGATTTTCCTTTATAACAATTATTATGATATTTGAATATTTAAAAAGATGGTTATATTAAAACAACATAAAATGACATATATAAACTTCTTAATAATTTCCATACAATAAGATAATTTTAACTTAAAGATAACTATTTATTTTTTTTAAGGAAAGTGAAAAAAAATTAACTCCATTATGTATTGCCCAAGAAAGGAATTTTATTTAAAAATATAAGAATTACAATTTGCTTGAATTAAAGTACAAAAAAAATTGTGATTTCAGCTATATTGACTTCATATTAATTGAATATTTTCATATTTAATTTAAAGATTCATCCAATTTTAAAGCTTTTATATATATTTATATGTATAGTACCCTAGGGTACAGCCTTTTTCAAGGTTATAAAAACTCTGAAATTTTAGATATTAAAATATTAAAAGAAAAAAATCAGTTTAAAATCATATTATATCTTAATTTCAGGATTACCAATATAAATAAAAAATATAAACAAATTTAAAAATATTTCATATTTAAATCACAAATAAGACATCAATAATTTAAAGGTTTCTATTAATCTAACTTGCTTTCAAATTCTAAAGTATTTAACATTATATTTTAATTTTCTTGATTTTAAACATCATTTTAAAGTGTTATGAAATCTATGTTGGTAACTGTTTATTCTTTTTATAAAAATAAATAAATAATTTGAAAAAAAGAAAATAAATTTTTTTACATTAGAGATTATTGTAGGTTCTCCTCATTTATTGAGATTAGTCGCTTATTTAGTTAAAATAATTTAAATTGTAGTTATTCTCTTCTTATTTAATGCTGGAAGTCAAAAAATTCAAATTAAGTTTTCTCACCTTTTCTAGCTATTTTCTCTCTGAAGGGATAGGCATAAATTAGCTTTCTAGATTAAACTACACCAGCAATTGCTCTTCGTTATAAAAATTGTAATTTTTTAAGAATTTCAGAAGAAGTCTAAATTTTCTTTAAACTTCTTTTAACTTAATCAAAGATCTTATTTTTTAGTTGCTAATTATTTAAACATTAGTGAATTTATTAGGGAATTTTAATTTTAATTTAAAGAGTAAATTCTTAACTAAATTATTATCAGTTTTATTTGCTTTTACTTATATATTTACCATTCCAAATATCAATTGTAAGAAGAGATATATGTTTGGTAGTATGATAATTAAAATAGTTATCACTTAAAAAACTATTTGTCGGATTTAGCCAGACGAAATCTGCTAAATATAAAACAAATTCAAAGATAATATGCAAAGCAAATTAGAAAAATGCTGTAAATCATTGTAATTTTATTAAATATAGGGTTTTGCTTTTCCAACTAAAAAGATATTAAGTGACATTATGATGTTCATTATCAAAACCTTTATTCAAAAATAGATTAAGTTTTTTAAAAATGAAATGAATTTTTACTTAAATTAATTGATTTTTTTCTTTGAGTAAAATAAAAATTATGATTAAGGTTGCTTTGTAGATGATCTTATAGAATTCCCAATAGTACATTGTATCTCTAAATCCTGCAAATATGTATGAATATTACACTTTAATAAAAAAAGACTTCTTTCCCTTTCTTACAAGATACACTTTAACAAACAAAATAGCAGGTATGATAATTCCATAGATGATCAATAGAGGTAAGCAAAATATAAAAATATATGGTAAATGATGTTTTGGATCATAACATTTGATATTATAGTCCAAATCCATATACTTTTAATCTCCCATCTAAACGCAGTTCATAGACTTACTTAAAATAGTAATAACTGAAACAAAATAGTAAAAGTAAATAAAAATTAAAGCAGCTCTGGCATGCCTTATGAATAAATTTTATTTGAACTTTAAAAAAATATAACCTATTAAAAAATAGAGGGTTATTATTAAAATAGGCTGCAATAAAGACCAAAGCAATTAATAGAACCACAAAGGTTGTAAACTAGGGCTCTTTGCATATAAGCAGTCTATAGATTTACTGATAGCTCCTAATGGATTACCTGATATTTATACAGGTACTGAAATAGCCATAAAATTGCTAAATAAGCTACAAATCAAAGAAAGAATTTGCAAATGATCATTTAGAATCTTAGAAAATATTTTTTGTCTTTCAGATTTATCTAAAATATAATTTTAAATTAATTTAAATTTATTTTTAAAAATTCTTGATTACATGTGTTGCTTAAAAAAAGAATTCCTGAATTTTTAACATAATGACCTAAAAGTTTAACATACAACTATTTTAGCAAGCTTCTGACCATAAAAAAAATATAAGCCATTACTACAAAAAACTTTAGTAAATTATTTAAAATAATTAGCATAATATTATCTGAGCATTTATAGCATTATTTTTATGTGATTTATTCTGCATACGAATCTTCCCAAATTTAACCATAAATATCACAAGATCTACATATCATGCCTATATATCCTCTAGCACAATTGAACTTTTTATTTTAAAATTAAATTAGAATAAAATAATTATTTAAAAGTATTTATCTCATTTATTTAATTTGAAATAATTAGAAATTCGATAATTTATCAAGGATACTCTTCTTGCGCATAGTGCGCCACATCACATAAAAAGCACATATTTAAATGATATTTTTTGTGTTATTTATCTACATTGCCCGAATTTATTACCCTACAAAATAAAAATACAACAAATGTAAATTTAAATTCTAGGAATATTTTAATTATATTGAATTTAAGTTAATTCTATCTCTTATTTTTAAGTTTAATTATCAATTTAAAAAGTGTTTAAATTTTTGCAAAAGTTAGCATTAATATGAAATAATAACCCATAATTTTAAAATATATCAATTCTTAATTCAAATTTTACTTTGTTTATTTTCTTTATTAGATTAATTATTTGTCTTTCTTTAAAAATTATTTAAAATGCTAAGTTATTAGTTTCTTGATGAAGATGTACTTAAAAGGTTACAATATTCATCAGGATATTCTAAGTTAGTTTAAATGGTAAAATGAATTTTTTTCTACATAAATTTTCAACACATTTTTGTATTATAAAAAATTAAATAGATTGATAAATGGGTATTGTAATATTTTTTTTAATTACTGATTTTTCTTTTTATTTTTGAAAATAAGAAAAGTTTTATTATCAAAAAATAAATATTTTATTCTAAAAATGCTAATATGAAACAAAAGAGGTATGTTTTATTCTATAAAATCATTTAAAAAGTCTTTTTTTATTTTGCTTTTTCTTTTTAAAATAAATAACCATTATAGCTTTGGTACGCGCACACTTTTTAATATCATATTCAGAAAAAGATACCACAAATTATTTCAAATTTAAACAAAATTAATAATCTTACTTTTGATTTATTACTTTAAGGTTAACAAACATCAGGATTGTAATTACAATAAATAATATCATCAGTAAATTCATTACTTCTCCAATAACCATTTTTCAACTATATTTTTGAACCTGAGCAATAATCAGCAGAGTCTGGACATTTTTTGCATTCACCATCAAGAATATCTAATGAATATTTTCCCTCTGGACAAGACTCACAAATAATAGAATTACTAAATTATTTTTGAATCTGCCCTATTTTACATTGATCAAAATTAAGTAGCACTTAAAGATCTAACTAACCTTAATTAATTTAGATATTATTATTTGAATCAACTAATTGTGGAAACACATTTGATCTTATTTTCATAATCATTGTACTTAATGGCTTATACATAGGCTATACTGTTAAATAAAACCCTCCATTTTAATAATCACTTGATTTTAAATTTCCTACACATTATATTTATTACACATTTAATTAATCACATGTAATTTCTATATTGATCTATCTAATTATTAGTAAGACATCATCACTTAAGCTACTTTGGTTTTGAATTGATGGGATAAAAACAGGAGTTCCTTCTTCATCAAGAACTTGTATTTTTTTAAAAATAATTTACTCACCACTTTAAATTCCTTCTACCTCAAGTTAATTTTATTTGTAATTTATATTATGTAAGCTTTTAATAGAAATATCTTTCTAAGAAATATAAATTTTCCTTAAAGTTGATCCTAAATTTTTACCATAGATGCTAGCATAATTATTTTAAATGGTATTATTTTGCTTGATACCTTTCTATATTAATAAAACAAAGTCAGGGACTATTTATTGATAATAAATTCCACCTCCTATTTGAGCTTTATTTGATTCTATTTGTGAGTTCTTTAATATTAAATTAACTTTGGATAGATTAATAGCTCCTCCAGTAGATAGCACGGCTTAATTTACAACAAAAGCAGAAAAATTAATATCCAAAGTACCTAAATATTATGTATTTATAAAATTTATTGCACCTCCATTTTTTTAAAGACATTTATTAGAAATAAAACTTGAGTAATATATATGAACTTTTTAAGTCTCTATTAGTTATAAAGCACCTCCATATCCATTTGAGTTTATATTATCTTTAAATATACATTTAGCTAATGTAATATTGTAGCATTAATTAACTTGTATAAATGATGAGAATGTGTTTTAATTTAATTTGTTAAGCTTAAGAGTTATATAATCTAATGTTACTTAATCTAAGTTATTTAGTAAAATTAGTGAAGCTTCCAAATTAATTTTATTATTAATATATGATGATTTAAGTAACTTTGCCTCCCGTTAGTATAGCAGCTAGTTATTTTAAAGCTATTATTCATTAACTGATAAGAATGATATAAAGTTATCAAAAAATTAACTATTTTAAATAGTAAAGCTTGTAATGTTAATAAAATTTATAGCAAATTGATGTTTTTTATTATTTGATAAAGGTTATATATTATCCATCGACATTTTGTTTATTTATAATACTTGAGCAGTCATATCTATGATATTAAAATCTGTAAACACCTAACTTACAGTAAAATTTTTAACTTAAATTGAATCAACTTGTAAAAATATTTAAGTTTAGTTAGAATTAATAATAATTACATCTTTTATCAATAAACTCTAACAAATAAATTAAACTAGATTAATTTCTAAGTTTTACAAGCTAATCAAGCTAACAGAGTTACTATTTTTAACTTCTATTTATTATAAACTGGTATGAGATGAAAATAATGCATTAAAAATTGTAGAAAAATGTAATTTAGCCATTTAAATATTTGTGATGTTAGAATTTTAGATTAATTAGACATTGAAAAGCTAAATATTCTATGATTAAGTAATATTGAGATCAGACACTTCCAGATTGTAAGAATTGTTTAAGTAAAATATTTGCAAGTTCGAAGAACTAATCACATTAATATTATTGATAGTTATATTTGTATTATTAGTGGCACTAAAAATGCTTTGTAGATTTTGGTTTAATTTCAATTATTTAATATTTATGTTAGAAAAATAAACATTCTTAATTTAAACTATTGTGTTATTAATCATATTGAATAAAGTATTTGAGATTATGCTTAAGTCAGTTATATTAAGTTTTTCTATAACAAGTAATTAACAATTTTAAATAATTAATTGTCCAAAGCTTAAGTTTTCTTGTGCAACTATATTTATATTAGTAAGATAAACTTTTTCAAAATTTTACAAAATCAGTGAATTTTATATGTTTAAAGTTATATCTGACATTTAAAATATTTTCATGAAATTATTTTAATTTAGATTTATTAAACCCAAGCTCAATGACATTTATTTTATCTAAAAATTTATAATTTATTTTGCATAAGGAATGTTTTCTTACCAACAAATATTACTATTTTAAGAAGTTGAATAATTAATCAAAGATAATTATTAACTTACTTAAATTTTGTTAAATAATTATTGAGATAATGATCTAATACATTATTGATCAAGATAAGCTATTTCAATTACTTGAAGAGTTGTATCAATATGAAAATTTTATAAATTTGAGAGAGTTTATTAAAGCGTTTCTTAAGTACGAATATTCTCTTCAGTTCGATTCTATTGCTCTATACTAAGATTACATTTATTGTTAGGAGATAATGGTATTACTATTCTTTCTATATCAGACTAAGAAGACAAGATAATTAATAAACTAAATTACCCTTCTTAACTTTTTATTAGTTACAAAACTTAGACTTGATAATATTTCTTATTTTTTTAAAATAGGACTTAATAATCAGAGTTATATTACAATTATATTAAGTAAATTTTTTCTTTTTAGATTATTATAAAGTAATTATTAAAATTGATACTTATCATATTTATTGCTTCTTCTATTCCATAATTTATTACAGGAAATTATTCTTAAAAGCTCAAACCATTATAGATTATTATATCTGTTGGACAAACAGAATATATGAAATTAGAGTCAAAAGTTATTATTGATTGCTTTAAGCATGGATTGAGCATAGAATTTATAAATTTCAAGTTCCAATCATAAATATTTGTTATACCTTTATTTAAGACAGCATATATTATTTTTCTAAAAGGATCATTCACAATGTTTGCAATTGTAGTTTTTTGAAGTAATAATTGTTAAAATAAATTTGTATTAACATTTAAAATTTAGATAATTGTGTTTTAAGAATCTAATGAAACAATACACACTAAAGAAGTACTTTAGTTAGGCTCAATATAATCATTAGTATTAAATCTGTCTTCGTATTCAAAAGGGATTTTCCACCAACTATTTTGATAATTCTTAATATCTTTGGATTAAAGCTTAAACATGAATTAAAATACACTAGTATTTTAAAGATTAATATTATTTATTTTTTTAGTTAAAATATTGAAGGTATAAATTATATTTATAGAAGGAAGGACTATAAAATCACCAATTATTAAGGCTTAAGAGAAGTCACTCTATGGAAGATTAGAAAAATTAATTTCACTAATTTGCTCAGCTTAAAGGTTTAATTAGTTTAATTGCAAATTTTGTTAGTATAAAATGAAAATTTGCTACCTTTGTTAATCATAAAAATAGTTGTCTGGACTTTAAGACAATTATATCTTTTAAATTAATTACAATTTTTCTTTTAATAAATCTACTTCGATTAAGAAAAGGTTATCAAACAATATATAAATAATTTATTTTGTGCTTATTTGTATTAACTCAGTAAAATAGGGATGAATATTGTACTAATCTTGCAATAACATTAAATAATCAACTAAAACAGCTTATTTAAACAAGTTAATACAATAATTTGCTAAACTATAATAAACTTAATATTAGTCGTTGAGTACTATGTTTTATATATTTTGGTATTAAGCTAAATTAACTTCAGAAGAATAGAGAACTTCTGTCAAATCAAAAGAGATTAGTGTAGTTTAAGTCAATACGTTTAATAAATTAAACTAAGCATTTAAGTATATATTTTGAATAGGAGTTTCTTCTTATTATTGCAAGGAAAAACTCTCTACAAATTTCATTTAAGGATACTAATATATGTGAATAAACTTATCTGAATATAAAAAAATGATGTTTTTTATCTCGTCCATTATGATTCCCTTTGTTTGATATACTTGAATTTTAAAAAGAGTCATATTTTTTGTTTTACAATCACATAAATAAATTATTGGAGTATTATCAATAACAATTAAACTTTTTTATTTTTAAAAATAGTATGCTAAGTTATTTTCAAAATGGTTAGTAGTTTTATATAAAAAGAATGTGCTATTAGTAAAAACATTGATAATAAAGATCTATTTTTTTGATCCAGTGAGGAGAATATAGATATCTTTTTCTAGATCATAGTGTGATTACGTTAATTCATACTAACAAATATCCTTGTAATTTATTAGTTAATCTTAATTTTTTTTGATGATATGGATTTAATTTTCTAAGGTATAAACAGCAAACAGTTAATTATCCACTTTTATTATTGGATTAGAACATAAATTCACACCATAATATTGAGGCAAAGACTATTTAATAAATAATTAAGTCATAAATTTAACAAGTATAATGAAATAAATTTTAACTATATTTTAATGATAATATTACATTAAGTTTATTTTTAAATGCTATTATGAAATTAAAAATATTTGAATTTATGAAAAAATACTTACTTAATATTCATATGGTTATCCACTTGTATAATCAAAGACATAGAAACAAGGTTTGCTCAAAATTATTTTTTTTTCATTACAATCTAAATCAAATAATATCTCACTCAAATCTAAGTAAGGCAGACATTATAATTAACTCAAATTTATTTAAATTTAACTAAAATCTAACATCTATTTATAAAATAAATAAATAAAATATTAAGAATTAAATTTGATTAACAATTTTACGTTTATAGAGTAGATGGTATTTTAGCTGGTTAATGTAACTATAATATTTTGCTACTAGCATACTCTATACTTCAATATCTTAGAATCTAAAATGCATATTTGCTTATCTTGAGTATTTGAAAAAGCAGAAAAAAAATACAGCGAATTATTTTTTACATAAATAAATTATAGAGAAATCCAATTTAAAACATAAACACTTATGTCTGACCAAAGCTAGAAATTCAAATTGATAACTTTAAAAACATCTGTTGAATTGTAAATAGTAATTTAATTAGAGCTCTTATCATAAATTGCAATCCAGTTTTAATCATTATCAAATTATTATGCAAGAAATATCTAACTCTAAGGAATTAAATATAAAATATGATAAGGACTATTAAATAAATTTTTATGCCAATAGAATTCATTTTATGATTAGAAGAAGTGAATTTAAGAATCATCATATTAAGTTTACCCTATATATATGTTATCAACTTGTTATGTTTTAATTATTATCATATTTTAACTATCTATGACATTTTCTGATTTCTTGTAGTATCGCGTATCATCTAAACGATAATAATTAATTTTTTAATCAATTGGTTAATTTTTTATAGATGTACTTGTAGTTGTTAAATTTAATAATTGTTTTGTAAGTAGATCAAATTTATAAAAAATGTCAAATTCACAAAAGTATATTGATTTATCATCATAGAAAAAATCTGTTATGAAGAATCCAGATTAAACTCTATCAAAATTTTATAGGTCAAATGAATAAGCTAAAATATCATTAAATCCAATAGCAAATATCTCTTTAGTTATTTATGAAGTCAAAAAAAAGTTTGTATAAAATATACCTAAATTAACTAACTAGTATTTAAGTGTTCTACTGCTTATTGAAAATGGTTAAAATAAATTGCCAGCTGATTTCAAATAAATAAGATCTCCATCAAAAATTACAGGTAATTTTTTATCTCTATCAATAAACATAAAATTTTCAAAATTTTAAGAAGGAGAAAAGCTAAAAATCTAAGTTAAACTAGCTGTTACTAAATCAAGCTAGTAAAGTGACTAATCCTGAAGGTTGAGAATCACTAAAAAATTATCTTGTACAACGATAAAACTGCCCTATATGTTAGTCAAATTAGCAAATATTCTTTGATTTGCTAAGTCTACTAATAAGAATATTTCTAATATTATCAATATTTATTTGGATTAAATGTAACATACATTAGACCTACCATAATAGCTCTATATATTATAATTTATTATAAGCTTTTTATTAACAATATCAGTGATATATTCTTATATAACTTGGAAGTCAGTTGAAAATGATGTTATTAAATACTAATTATCAATTACACGATTAATTTCCTGTTGTATGCCTTACACTAAAAAAGATTATTAAATCGTTGTCAAAATTCTTGGATTTTTTTAGAGGTTATTCAGTTAGTAAATTATATTTTACTTGCTTATAAGAACCTACTAAAGGGAATAATTATCATTTATAGTATAAAATTAAGGTTTTTAAGTTGCTTTATTTACATTCAAAATTAGTTAATTTATAGATAGAGTCTTGAATCGATACTATACTTAGCTCATTACTTGATTATAAAGTATAATACTTTAGCTTAAAGATTAATATGGATTAAGAAATTCGAATAAGAAATCATTTTTGATTAAATTGTATTTAACTCGTACACAATCATTATAAATTCCAAAGTTAAAAGCGTATTGTATTGATATTCTTAATAAAATCTATATTTCATCTTACTATACCATAAAACCAATTACTTCATATTTTGGGTATTTCTTGTTTATTTATTTAAAATTTACACTAATTTCTGTTTATGTATTTTAGTATTAATTGAAAATGTCAGTCAAATTTGCAAATAAATAAGAATTCTAGTTTTCAAG
Organism: Tetrahymena thermophila SB210; assembly: GCF_000189635.1. Taxonomy (NCBI): domain Eukaryota; phylum Ciliophora; class Oligohymenophorea; order Hymenostomatida; family Tetrahymenidae; genus Tetrahymena; species Tetrahymena thermophila. Next base: position 83,172 of record NW_002475972.1, read on the forward strand.
TAAAATAAATTGGCTATTTAAAATATGATTAATACTATCAGTAATAAATAAAAAATAATCCTGAGAGATTACCTAATTTATCAAAACTCCATCGTAAGTGTCATTAAATTTTATAAAGAGTAGATTTTGGCTAATTTAATCACATTACACTATCAAGTTAAGTGATTAATATGAAAGTAAAAAACTAGGAAAATAGTCAATTTGTAAAATGAGGATCTAATCTATGAGTTCTCCATCTTACTGAAATGTTAATTTGTAGAAAAAATTTTAATTACCATGAATTTTTGATGATATAATATAATTATCTTTTTGCAGCAATATATTTTCAGGAATATCACTGAAAGATTTTTTTGACTATCTAAGTGAAATAGAAAAGTCCTATTGAAGTGTTCCTACCTAATATAAATTAAATATATTCATTAAATTGAGTTTATTTATAAGTTAATTTAATAATTACAAATAGTTAATTAACTAGCTTAGACTGAAAATAATATCTGCTTAATATTTTTAATTGAATTATTTCTCTGATTTATAGTTAAATTGTATTAATTTTTTTATTTTATATGTCATACCATTTTAAATCTGATTCTTAAAAATTAGTCATGAAAACGAGCTAAAAAACATCATCTACATAACTAATATTATATTCTTATCCCAAATTTTATTCATCGAATTCTATTTGTAGAGTCTCAAAATTCATAACATTAAACCTTTATCCCTGGAGAATTCCACCATAAATTCCTGAAAAAAAAGTGGATATATAGGTCTCATCTTATCTATCAAAGAATGAATATGCGTTTATCTCTTGTAAAGTTTATATAGTTATAATATTCCAGTTTTAATCCACAACAGCGAAACTGCAAGAACTTCCACTTATAACTATGTATTAATTCTCTTTAAATATTGCAATACCATTCACAAATGTATTCATAACAAAGCTAGATAATTACTGAATTTGTGGGCATTCCTGAGTATATTCACAAATCTAGCTACTATAATTCTAATAATAAGATTATTGACAGTTATTCGTGCATTTTCTACTTTCGAAAGGTGGATTAAGAAATTATAAATCAGATTCGCAAACACCTTTTTTAGCATTGCACTGATTGTTATATTTATCAAGCACTAAATTCTGATCACAGGCCAGACAAATTTATTAAGAGGTGCACTAGACGCATCCGTTGACCTTGCATTTGATGCATCTTTTGCCTTCGCTATCAATAACTTCATATTTTTGACATTAATTTTAACAAGTAGAAATATCATCATAACTCATGTAAGAGTTTTTTACACAGCCAATACATGCTTTTTGGCTTATATTAAAGCAATTTTAGCAATCTGATGAGCAGCTAAGACATGCTTGTGATAGAGCGTCAAATATTTAAGATATTTAACACGTTTGAGCTAAACAATATTATAAAAATATTAAATTCACTATAATTTTTTTTCCTATATGTGATCTCATAATTTATATCCCTTAGTTAATCTAATTTGATAAGTAAATTCAAAAATTATAAGCAATTTATTATTATTACTTAGTAAGTAGTGTATATATTAATACAAATCAAAATTATCTTTGCGTTCATCTCTTAATATAAAAAATAAATTTGAAATTACAATAAAAAAGTATAAAAATTCTACTATTTTAAAGCTAAATTACAGTCTTATGACATTTCAACAAAATAAAATATGAATACTTTATTTCAAATTAATAAATTTTTTTTTACTTTAAATAAACATATTTTATAGTTTGCTATAAAAAAAATGAAGAAAAAAATATAAAGCTTAGCTTAAGTAATTTAGAAATTTCTAAGAAAAATAAATTTTCAAAAATATATTTTAATATTAAATAATTAATTTTAAATTAATTTTTTGTGATATCTCCTTATAAAAGCAAATTTATAAATTTACATTTGATAATCAATTATTAAATTTTGTTTTTTCTTTTTATCCATTTATAATTAATTAAATTCCATAAATTTCTATTCAATATTTTTGAAAAAAAATAAATGATATAATAGATTAAATCTTACGAAGAATTAGAAGAAGTAATTATTTATTTTTTTATTAATATCCTATAAATTTATTTTAATTAATAAAAAAAGTTTTTAAACTCATCACTTTAATCTCATAAGGTTCTCCATATTTATCTATAGTATATTTAATTTTAAAATATTATTAAAATTTTTTTTATATTTAACTTTCAATTTATTTAAAATATTAATTTTTCTAATAGAAATTCTTTTCATTATTCTTTCACTGATTTGTATTTATACAAAAAATTTTAATCATTTATTCTTCATTTTTTATAATTTGATATTTTTTGTTCATTTTTTGCTAATTACACTACACTTAATAAAAACAGTTTATTTATTTTTGATTGTAATATTTTTAATAAAAAAAAATTAATTTAAAACATTAAAGCTCTTTTAATTTATTTGATTTATTTTTCTTTTTCTTTTCATTGTGCTTGCTTGATTATTTTTGTTTCTTTTTTTTTATTATTTATAAATTAATCTTATTTTTTCATATTATTTCTTCATTTTTTCCTTCTCATTAACTAATTAATTAAATATTTTTTCTCCAATATTTAAAAAGGAACAATTAAATTGGTGATGAAGGTGTATTAGGCTTAGGTTCTGCTTTGGCAAAGTGCACTAATCTCTCAAATCTGACACTTGACCTTAGGTAAAAACAGTTTATTTTTATTGGATTGCGATATTTTTAATTATATAAACTAATTTAAAACAATAAGGCTCTTTTTTCTTTTTCTTTTTATTGTGCTTGCTTGCTTTTTTTCTTCCTTCTTTCTTAATTTAACTCGTTGTTTTATTTTTAACTTTAACATTTATTAATTAATTATTCTTATTATTTCAAATTATTTCTTCATTTTTTCCTTCTCATTAACTAATTAATAAAATATTTTTTCTTCAATATTTAAAAAGGAACAATTAAATTGGTGATGAAGGTGCATCAGGCTTAGGTTTTGCTTTAGCAAAGTGCATTAATCTCTCAAATTTGTCACTTTTCCTTAAGTAAAAACAGTTTATTTATTTTGGATTGTTATATTTTTAATTATAAAAACTAATTTAAAACAATCAGGCTCTTTTTTCTTTTTATTGTTCTTACTTGCTTTTTTTTTTGTTCTTTCTTTGTTAATTTAACTCATCATTTAATTTTAAACTTTTACATTTATTATTAATTAATTAATCTTATTATTTCATATTTTTTCTTCATTTTTCCTTCTCATTAACCAGTTAATAATATATTTTTTCTTCAATATTTAAAAAGTGGTAATTAAATTGGTAATGAAAGTGCATCAGGTTTAGGTTCTGCTTTAGCAAAGTGCAATAATCTCATAAATTTGACTCTTGACTTTTAGTAAAAATAGTTTATTTATATTGGTTTGTTATATTTTTAATTATAAAAATTAATTAAAAACAATAAGGCACTTTTTTCTTTTTATTCTGCTTGCTTTTTTTTTTGTTCTTTCTTTCTTAATTTAACTCATCATTTTATTTTCAACTTTTTCTTTTATTATTAATTAAATTTTATTATTTCATATTTTTTCTTCATTTTTTCCTTCTCATTAACTAATTAATTATATATTTTTTCTTCAATATTTAAAAGTGGTAATTAAATTGGTGATGAAGGTGCATCAGGCTTATGTTCTGCTTTAGTATAGTGCACTAATCTCTCAAATTTGAAACTTTTCTTAAGGTAAAAAAAGTTTATTTAAATTGGATTGTGATATTTTTAATAATAAAAATTAATTTAAAATAATAAGGCTCTTCTTTTTTTTTCTTTTTATTGTGCTTGCTTGCTTTTTTTTCTTCCTTCTTTCTTAATTAAACTCATCATTTTATTTTCAACTTTTACATTTATTATTAATTAATTAATCTTATTATTTCTTCATTTTTTCCTTCTCATTAGCTAATTAATTATATATTTTTTCTTCAATATTTAAAAAGTAATAATTAAATTGGTGCAATGGGTGCATCAGGCTTAGGTTCTGCTTTAGCAAAGTGCATTAATCTCTCAAATTTGACACTTTGCCTTAGGTAAAAACAGTTTATTTATATTGGATTGTGATATTTTTAATTATAAATACTAATTTAAAACAATCAGACTCTATTTTCTTTTTCTTTTTATTGTTCTTGCTTGCTTTTTTTCTTCCTACTTTCTTAATTTAACTCATCATTTTATTTTGAACTTTAAGATTTATTATTAATTAATTAATCTTATTATTTCATATTTTTTCTTCATTTTTTCCTTCTCATTAAATAATTAATTATATAATTTTTCTTCAATATTTTAAAAGTGGTAATTAAATTGGTGATGAAGGTATATCAGGCTTAGGTTGTGCTTTAGAAAATTGCATAAATCTCTCAAATTTGACACTTTTCCTTAGGTAAAAACAGTTTATTTATTTTGGATTGTGATATTTTTTTTTAAAAAACTAATTTAAAACAATAAGGCTCTTTTTTTACTTTTTCTTTTTCTTTTTATTGAGCTTGCTTTACTTTTTGTTCTTTCTTTGTAAATTTAACGCATTTATTATTAATTAATTAATCTTATTATTTCATATTTTTTCTTCATTTTTTCCTTCTCATTAACTAATTAATTATATATTTTTTCTTCAATATTTAAAAAGTGGTAATTAAATTGGTGCAATGGGTGCATCAGGCATAGGTTCTGCTTTAGCAAATTGCAATAATCTCTCAAATTTGACACTTGACCTTAGGTAAAAACAGTTTATTTTATTGGATTGTGATATTTTTAATTATAAAAATTAATTTAAAATAATAAGGCTCATCTTTTTTTTTCTTTTTATTGTGCTTGCTTGCTTTTTTTTCTACTTTCTTAATTTAACTCATCATTTTATTTTCAACTTTAACATGTATTATTAATTAATTAACCTTATTATTACTTCATTTTTTCCTTCTCATTAACTAAATTAATTATTTATTTTTTATTCAATATTTAAAAAGTGGCAATTAAATTGGTGCAATTGGCGCATCAGGCTTATGTTCTGCTTTAGAAAAGTGCATTAATATCTCAAACTTGAAACTTTACCTTCAGTAAAAACAGTTTATTTATTTTTGATTGTGATATTTTTAATTAAAAAAACAAACTTAAAACATTAAAGTTTTTTTTTATTTTTCTTGCTTGGTTGCTTATTTTCTTCCTTTTTTTTTAACTTAACTCATCATTTTATTTTCAACTTTAAAATTTATTATGAGTTGATTAATTTTATTATTTCATATTATTTCTTCATTTTTTCGTTCTCATTAATTAATTAATTATATATTTTTTCTTAAATATTTAAAAAGGAAAAACTAAATTGGTGATGAAGGTGCATCAGGCTTAGGTTATGCTTTAGCAAAGTGCATTAATCTCTCAAATTTGACACTTTACCTTAGGTAAAAACAGTTTATTTATATTGGATTGTGATATTTTTAATAATAAATACTAATTTAAAACAATCAGGCTCTTTTTTCTTTTTATTGTTCTTACTTGCTTTTTTTCTTCTCCTTTCTTAATTTAACTCATCATTTTAATTTTAACTTTTAAATTTATTTTTCATTAGTTAATTAAGCTTATTTTTTCTTCATTTTTTCATTTTCATTTATTAATTAATGATATATTTTTTCTTCAATATTTAAAAAGGAACGACTAAATTGGTGATGAAGGTGCATCAGGCTTAGTCTCTGCTTTAGTAAAATGCACTAATCTCTCAAATTTGACACTTGGCCTTGAGTAAAAACTGTTTATTTAAATTGAATTGTGATATTTTTAATTATAAAAACTAATTTAAAACAATAAGGCTCTTTTTACTTTTTATTGTTCTTGCTTGTTTTTTTTCTTCCTTTTTTCTTAATTTAACACATCATTTTATTTTCAACTTTTATATTTATTATTCATTTGTTAATTAATCTTATTTTTTCATATTTTTTCTTCATTTTTTCCTTCTCATTAACTAATTAATTATATATTTTTTCTTCAATATTTAAAAAGTGGTAATTAAATTGGTGATGAAGGTGTATCATGCTTAGGTTCTGGTTTAGCAAAGTGCATTTATCTCTCAAATTTGACACTTGACCTTAGGTAAAAACAGTTTATTTATATTTGATTGTGATATTTATAATTATAAAAATTAATTTAAAACAATAAGGCTCTTTTTTCTTTTTCTTTTTATTTTACTTGCTTACTTTTTTTTCTTCTTTCTTTCTTAATTTAACTTACCATTTAATTTTCAAATTTTACTTTTATTATTAATTAATTAATCTTATTATTTCATATTATTTCTTCATTTTTTCCTTCTCATTAACTAATTAATTATATATTTTTTCTTCAATATTTAAAAAGTGGCAATCAAATTGGTGCAATGGGTATATCAGTCTTAGGTTCTGCTTTAGCAAAGTGCATTAATCTCTCAAATTTGACACTTTACCTTAGGTAAAAACAGTTTATTAATATTGGATTGTGATATTTTTAATTATAAAAATTAATTTAAAACAATAAGGCTCTTTTTTCTTTTTATTGTTCTTGCTTGCTTTTTTCTTCCTTCTTTCTTAATTTAACTCATCATTTTATTTTCAACTTTAACATTTATTATTAATTAATTAATCTTATTATTTCATATTTTTTCTTCATTTTTTCCTTCTCAATAACTAATTGATTATTTATTTTTTCTTCAATATTTAAAAAGGTAAGACTAAATTAGTGATGAAGGTGCATCAGGCTTAGGTTCTACTTTAGCAAAGTGCATTAATCTCTCAAATTTGACACTTGACCTTAGGTAAAAACAGTTTATTTATATTAGATTGTGATATTTTTAATTATAAAATTTAATTTAAAACAATAAGTCTCTTTTTCTTTTTATTGTACTTGCTTACTATTTTTTCTTCTGTCTTTCTTAATTTAACTTACCGTTTCATTTTCAAATTTTACTTTTATTATTAATTAATCTTATAAATTCATATTTTTTCTTCGTATTTTCCTTATAATTAACTAATTAATTATAATTTTTTTCTTCAAAATTTAAAAAGTGACAATTAAATTGGTTATGAAGGTGCATCAGACTTATGTTTTTGCCTAGCAAATTGCATTAATCTCTCAAATTTGACACTTTATTATGAGTAAAAACAGTTTATTATTATTTTGGATTATGATATTTTCAAATATAAAAATATATATATATTACAAAAAAGTTCTTTGTTAGCTTTTATTTTATTTGTTTTTTTCTCTTTTTTATTCCACTAACTTTATTTTATCATTTAATTTTACTTAATATTTTTAAAAATTTACACAAATTTATTATTATAGTTCTTTCTCAAACTATGAATCATATGTAAAAAGCAAGTATCTTAAATTAAAAAGATTAGTTATCTTTGAAATAAGATTTTACGAATGATAAACATGTAGCGAAAAAAGGATGAATAAATATTAAATGTTTGAATAATTGAATATTATGTGTTTTATTTTACAATATTTTGAAAAAGTTTTTTTAACCTAAAAAATAGATAGATACATTTTGTTATTGTTTTTTTTGTTTATAAATATCATATTTTTATAAAGTAATATATAATTTATAAAAAATCAAAAAATTTAAAAATTAAATTTACTGAAATAAATTAATTGCTCTATGAAAGTACTCCGGTTATATAGAGGAAAAAGTATCATCTAGTGCAATTTTTTCAATAATTTTTAAAATAATAAGGCTTAATTAAACCATATTAAAAGGTTTTAAAAACCGGCCTTAATATATGAAACTTTACTGTATATAAATAAATAAATAAATAAATAAATAATGAAGTG
>NW_002475972.1:91092-92932 GCF_000189635.1 Tetrahymena thermophila SB210
TTCTTGCAGTATGCTATTCCTATGCCTATATCTTGTTGCACCCAAATTACCAATAATATTTTCGCTTTAAATATAAGAGTAAATAATTAATTAAGAAATATATTTTGAGGAAAAAGGAATGTAAAAAAAAATTGCAAAATTTGTTAGTATTTTAGTTTGTTTTTGAAGGAGTATGTAAACAAATTGATTATTTTTTAGTTGAGTAGTAAGTAATTAAGTAAGTAAATAAATAGAAAAATAAGTATCTATGTAAATATATAAGTAATCTAATAAATAAATATGTAAATAACTAACGAAGTGATTTAATTTGCTAATCACTCAGTGAAAAGCATAAGTTAACTAAATAATAAATTTCTTCTTTATTTGTTGATTTTGTCAATAAATAAATTATGTTTTTACCTGATATTCCTGCACTATGCTATTCCTATGCTTAAATCTCTTGCACTCTCATCACAAATACAATTATTGCTTTAAATATAAGAATTTAGTATGAATTAAGAAATAAATTTGGATGAAAAAGGACTATAAAAAAAGATTGCTGCTTTAATTAGTATTTTAGTTTGTTTTTGAAGGAGTAAGTTAACAAATTTAATATTTTTTAGTTGAATCAATAGTAAATATATAAATCAGTATCTATGTCAGTATATAAGTTAAAAATAAATAAATAAAAAACTAAATAACTAACAAAGTGACTTAACTAGCTAATCACTAATTGAAAAGCATAAATCAACAAATTAATTTTTTTCTGTATTTCTTAAATTTTCAATTAATAAATTAAGTTTTTACTATTAATAAAGTGTCAAACTTGTGATATTCTTGCACTACGCTATTTCCATGCCTAAATCTTTTACACCCTCATCACCAATACTATTATTGCTTTAAAAATTAGAATAAATAATGAATTAAAAAATAAATTTGGAGGAAAAACGACTGTAAATAAATAAGTAATCTAATAAATAAATTAATAAATATATAACTAACTAATGAAGTGACTTAATTAGCTAATTACTAAGTGAATAACATAAATTAACTAAATAATCAATTTTTTCTTTATTTCTTGAGTTGTCAATTAATAAATTAAGTTTTTACCTTAAATCATATTCTTGCACTACTCTATTCCTATGCCTAAATGTTTGGCTCCCTCATCACCAATACTATTATTCCTTTAAATATAAAAATAAATAATGAATTGAGAAATAAATTTGGAGGAAAAAGGACTGTAAAAGATTATTTTTTAGTTGAGTAGTAATTACGTAAATAAATACCTATGTAAGTAAGTAAGCAATCTAATAAAAAACAAATAAATTTATAGTTAACAAACTAACTAATTAACGAAGGACTTAATTAGCTAATCACTATGTGAAAAGCATAAATCAACAAAATATAGCTATTTTTAGAAAATTATTTCTTGAGTTAGAAATATAGAATTAGTAGAATAATAAATAATATTAAATTTTATATTAAAAAAATTAAAATAAATATAAAAAAGGTTTTGAAACAGGTTTCGAACCTGAACTACTAAAATAAATAAAAAATGTTTAAATAAACTATTTTTTTATTTATTTTTCATATATCAAGCCTTGAAAAAGGCAGTATTTTAAGGTACTGTATATAATATTTAAAGTTAAAAAAACTTTTTCCAAAATATTTTATATTGATTTATTCAAATATTTTAATTTATTCATCCTTTTTTTACCACTTATTTATCATCAAAAAACAAAGACTACTAATCTTTTTGATTTAAGGCAATTGTTTTTTACTTTGAATTTTTATGATTCATTCATAAAGTAAGCTCTTTTATTATAATTTTAAATAAATATTAAATAAAAATAAATTTTTA